>NW_027429770.1:0-31911 GCF_044706935.1 Curcuma longa | reverse complement strand
CTATGGGAGCAGTTCACGACAGAGATCCACAACCCGTGGAACTGTAGAAGAAATTGAAGAGTGAAGAACTAAGCTAGTGTAACAACTTATAAAGCTCACTGGCCTAAGCAGAAGAAAGATGGAAAAAAGAGGAGGAGAAAGGTGTATTTGTAAAGGACAAAACCACAGACAACATTGACAAGGAAATTTTAAAGATAATGCACTTTTTGCCTATGCACAAAAGGATTTCACATAAGCTGAATATAATGGATCAAGGTGACAGAGCAAGTACCTTTTATAGTTGCAAAATCATTTAAGGCTATAAAACAGAAACAAACTAGAGGCTTAGGTCAAATTATCAAATCAGATCGTCCAAAATAACTATTAAAATACAACTCAGGTATTGCACATAATTTCAAATAGCAGCGAGGAGAATGTATGAATGATGTGATGTGTTGCAAGTTGACAAAAAAAATCCATATATAGTAACCAATGCTGAATCAATTTCACATGGTAAGTATAACAAATTGTACTTGCTCATGGATGAGACTAGATCTCCACTTTTTGTAGTCTATATTACAAAAATAAGAGACAAAAAAAAGGTATAGAGAAAAGGATGGGGAGCAAGGAGCACATAGACCAAGTTGAAAATTATACACCAACAGATAGACCATGACCTTTTTGAGCATGTCATAAAGCCAAAATGTAATACAATTTAAGGTTTCATTAAGAAGTCTACTCTGCGGCACTTCTAATGTGATATGCCAATTGTCACAGGTAAAAGGTCAGTGGAAAAAAATGAGGTCTATGTTATATAGAAATTCAAATGATATATTTCTTTCTTGCTGATGAATTGAGTTTTGAGACTTGTTTTTGAATTTTTTATTGTTGGTTTTTTTTTCTTATTATACGAATTCTTTCTACGGGTCCTTAGACCTCAGTTTCCTGACAGAAGGAACAATCCGCTCCAAGCAAGCCAGTAGGCAACATATTGTTTAAGCGACCATTGGCTTCCGAATACCAATTGTTTACTTTCATTGTCTTTGTGTATACAGTATACATTCAGTAAGCATGATATGCTTTATATTCTATATAAAGCAATATCTTATACTAAAGACTGAAAGCATGAAGTACTAACTTGCCTCTAGAAAGCATTTTCCTGAGCGTCAGTATAAGGCATGTCAATGAAACATACATATATTAAGTGCTCCTTCTTTTTGTTCTATAGGCCCTAATAGCAATAAAAAATCAAGCTGGTTCCTAATGCCTTTTTTTGGATGTGGTCATCCAACCCAATTTAGTGGATTGGGAGAGAGTCTCATTCGGATAATGTCTACAGGAGCCCTAATTCAATGCAATGAATTGGGTATACAATGAACTTTGAAACGGAAACATATGAAGAAAACTTATGAAATAACAAAGAATCAAAGGTTGCAGAATTAAAGCCAAATAATAGACTTACCGATGGGGCCTTCCTTCCGGAGGAGAAAGGATGAGGAGTCGCAACCAAGGCAACGTCGCCCGCAGTAGGAGCACTCGGTAGGGGAAGACGGAGGATGGGGCAAAAGTGAGAGGATCACCTTCTCTAGGGTTTTCACATGGTTGCGGTACACGATGCGAAGGGTCACCGGAGCGGAGCCGCGTCGTCGTCGCTTTTGCCGCTCCTCACTGATGGCGGTGCAGATGTGCGATCGCTAAGACGCTGACGGCAGTGCGACATGCTGCGTGTAGATGTGCGAAAGGAGGATAATCGATGACGTCAACCCTAAATCCAACCTAAGAAATAAAAAATATTGGGTCCTATTAATTTATGGGCTCTAGGCAGGCGCCCTGGTTGCCCTGGCCCAGGGCCGTCTGACTGCTAGTCTGAGAGGCTACCTGACAACCTATAATGAAACTCTAATCTTACATTGTTGGTATATTCTTTTATACTTGCATTTACATTAAGGAGGTCATAGTTTCTTACTATCTTCCTCATTCTTGTACGAGTTTTCCTCCTTCTCTAAAAATTTTTGGAGAGGAGAACTTTAGTGGATTGCCTAATCGAAAATGGTGTAAGGGATGGTAGATCTTAGAGTAGCATTCGTTAGATTGTGAACCAAGTAATTGATTGTGTCTTTCAAGATTTATTTTTCTGCTGCATTCTGATTGAGTTTTTGTAAAAAGAAAAGAAAATTTTTAAGCATGATATTCACCCCCCTTTATTGCACAATCTAGTCCTACAAAGGGATCAGAGGGGAAGAGGGGCCAAGTTGACGAGCTTGTCTCTAAAGAAATTAAAGAGTTCACAATCTAAAGAACTTTGGTGATTAATTGGGCCACACCTAAGTGCTCATAATTGCTTAATTACCATGTGTAATTTGAATTATGCTATCAAATCTTAGTGTATTCTTTAACAATCATCCCATCAAATTGGTCACTATTGTTGATCTTTTTAAGACTTATGTGTGTCTTAGATGCAATAAGAATTTCTCAAGGCTTGTTCATGCCATCGGATCAAGTGAGGATCCTAACTATAACTTTTGATGCTTCTGAGGTCTTTCTAAATTGTTTAATCAAGCAATTTGATTTTCTTAAGCCCTCTTCCTACCGTTCAATCAGGTGAGAAGGCCTAAAATGACTAAGCTCTACAGTCCTCTCCTTCTATGTTTTTATCTACTCTATGTCTCCTTTGCACCATGACCTAGCTCTCTTGTAGGTCTCTAGCCTTTGTTTTCCACCCCTTCTTTTTCCTTTTTATATAGATGTCTTGTAAGGTAGGTTATTTTGGTTTGGCTAGTAGACTTAAGGGTAGGTTGTCAAATAGTATTCAGAAGGCAATGCTCGGCGTAGGCCTAGTGGCCCTGGTTCAAAATACTACCATCTCAAGACCTCGTGATTAACGAACTAATGATCCAAGTGTTAGGACCCATGCAAGATAGAGGGGGTGAATAGTTTCGATCGCATCGATAGATTAACCAACGAAAAATTTTAAACAAACTTGATGCCACAAGCACAACACCAAGATTTTACTTGGTTCATCGCCTCCCAAGGTAACTACTCTAAGGCCTAGTCGTAGCGATATTCCACTGTCTTCTTATTGTCGAATACCTTCCGGAGGTGAAGAAATCTCTTACAAACTGTTATTATAAGAACACAACAAGAAACAAAGATGTAAATACAAATGAAAGCGAAAATAACTTTATATAATGATCTTTTCTTTGCTTGTTCTTTTGTCACTTTGGATTGCCTCTTGATGCTAGAAAATACAACACTTTATATCCAAACCCTTAAGAACCTACGACTTCAAATCATCTTGAAACTCTCTTTTATAAGCTATTGCTTGGGTTGATTTCCACCTACCGATCAACTGCCAGCTTCCATCAATCAACCATCATATCGAATTCGATTATTACACCTATATAACGGCTCTTTCCTATTCTATTTGACCATCATCAATAGATTAATCATAATCAATCGAACTAACAATCGATTCCACAATCTTCTGTTTGTGTGAACAGTGACACCAATAGAATACTAGAACCTAATAGTCAACTGATAACAATTAGTCAAGTTGAACGAATAATTTCCAAATATTTTGTTTGCTACAGTAACCTAACACTCAACCACTAGTATTCAACAATCAACTGCACTATTCATATAGTAGAAATTCCTGAAAATACTATAGAAAATACTAAAGTTACTATAACAGGCTTAATTTTTGAGTTTAGGATTTGCAGTAAACTCTAAAACTATAGCAACTCTAGTTACTGTAGTAGAAACTTTAGTTACTATAGCAAATCTTAAAAATACATCAAACCCTAATTTTGGAGTTTAGAGTTCATCGATCGATCAATGTATCATATCAATTGACTAATACTCATATTTTAGCCTTACCAAGCTAACTTCTCATATTGTTTGGTATCTGATTGACCTAAATCTAACGAGACTTCTTTTGTTCCAACATCCAATCAATTTTAATTTATCAAAATTTTTCTCGCCTAACATTCAGTTACTTGTCAGTATTTCTCGTTGCCCAACATCTAATCAACCTTGACCTACTAGGACTTCCTTTACTCATGCCTAACATTAGATCAATCTCAACCTGTTAGAACTTCCGTCATCACCAAGTGTTTAGTCCTCTATGACCAACTTGGAGTTCACTTCTCATGCCAAGTGTCCGATCCTTTATGACCCATTTGGACTTGACTTCTCATGTCAAGTGTTCGGTCCTCCATGATCCACTTGGACTTCTATTCTCATGTCAACCTTCTATTAGACTTTTGATCACTAAGTATCTAGTCAACCATGACCCACTTGCACTTCTCACCTCAACCAACATATTGATACTATCAACTACCTAATCAATCTTGACCTATTTAATATCTAACTAACATATTAATCAAATATCAAAACCTAACTTAAGCCAACTCAAACTTAATCAACTTGATCAACCTTGACAAGAGGTCGATTGCACCAACACTAGGAAAGATACTAGATTCTGCGAGACTGTGAGCTCATTATCCCAAGACCACAAATTGCTTTCTACTTTCAAGGTCCATCCCCCTTTTCATAGGTCAACGTAAAAGTGGTCTCCATTTTTCATTTCCCTTATTTTACTAGGTCACCGTATACTTCAACATTCCCTTGAACTAATTTTTCCTGAACACCTTTTGCCTTCTTATCAAGGTAACTATTGGTTTCCAACACCTCAATCTTCCTCTCTCCTCCTATCTTTCACTCATTCTTCTAACTGAAAAAGGTTAAGACTATGACTTTTTTACTTCATCACCCAACCTAACTCCCAATTCCTAAGGGGCCACCCAAACTCAAATAAAGGTTGGAAGAATTTTTATTTCTTTATTTGATCTTCCTCCCCTTTCTTTTCCTAGCTAATTTATAGGAGGAGATCCCCTCTCTTCCCAACTTAGGTAGATTTAAGGAGAGGACCTCCTAAAAGCAGGTCTCTCGAGTCCTCCAAGAGCTAATCAAGGAGAATCCCCTATATCATTTTTTATTGAGTCCCATGGAGACTAAGCTCATCCCCCTTGTAGGTAGTAAATAAATTCCATTTCCCTTTTCTTGACATTTAAAATTTGACTTGGGTCTGATCTTGTGCAGAGCAAAAAAAAAAAAGTTGCAAGCTTTGGTGGTGAAGAAGCTACAAAAGAGGAAGCAAGTATCCTCAGTAGAGTCTAGTCAAGAAGAACCATCCTAGAGCTCTTAGCCATCTATCTGCTTTAAGTTAAATCTTCCCCTAATATTGAGGAGACTCAACTTGTGTAAAGGAGGTTGTGATGTCCTTCTTTCATCGAGGGTCCTCTAAGCCCAAGAAGTTGACCCTGCGGAACTACCCATGAAAATCGAGCCTCCCCCCACCTTGTTGTCGAGTTTGTAGGCTCAAAGTCACTAGCCTTCCACCTCAACTAGGGAACTTTCCCATTCAAATTCAAGCCCACTCCCATTCCCTCATTGTTGGGAGGGGCCGTCGAGAGTTTAAGCGATCGAGGGGCATCCCTCCATCTCTCTTGAGGAGTGGTAAGCTCTACTTTTGGTAGATTACATCTCCATCGAGTTGAGTTAGGTAATATCTCTCATTCTTTTTCTCTCATTCTCTCTATTTTTAAAATTGATCCATTAATTATGGGAGTTATCCCAAGTGATAGTGGGACATGGTGAATTGATTAGAGCTTGCCAAGTGCATCTAGGCTTCTTGCCATGCATTCTAAGCTCGGGAGGCAAATCTTAGGCTGAGTAGTGGGAGAAAGAGGCTAAGGCTTCCTAGTTGATCGAGACCAAAGCTAAGATTGATAAGAATAAGATTAAGCATCATATGGAAAAGTTTGAGTTGGAGGGAGTGTGGGACAAGCTGGAAGGAGTCAAGTCCGAGATAAGTGGGACCCAAGAAGTGCTTTATTAGCTATGTAAGAGAAACCATCTCTTCTACTGGAGTTTGTTGGAAATAAAAAAGCTTTGTGGAAGAAGAATTTCACTTATATGGAAGAGGAAAACAAGAAAAATTAAACTCCAAATTCAATCTATTTCATTCATAAATAATTAACATATTTATAGGCTAATAATATAACCCATGTAAACCATTAACTCCACTATTTTATCTCCACTAACTCCATTAATGTCATATGACCACCACTATTACCACTACTCGCTACCTCAACAACCCACTAACTCCACATGCTACATTATTCCAATATCACAAAAATAAATTTAATTTTTAATACTCCTCTCAAACTTGATTTTGTGACTCCAAGCAAACTTCGCATTTTGATAAAATCTTCAAATTTGAGCAGTTTGGTAAAGATATCATCAGCTTGATCTTAAGACTTTATATATTCCACTTGCACTTATTTTCTTATGATGCACTGTCTAATTAATGATAACGCATATCGATATACTTACTTCTATCATAGAAGACTGGATTCTTTGCTAGTGTTATTGCAGACTTGTTATCGACTCAAATCTTGGTTGTCTTTTCTTGTGATAAATTTAGCTCCTTTAATAAATTTCTGAGCCAAATAGTATGACAAATACATGATGTTACAACCACGTACTCCGCTTCATAAGTAAAAAGTGTGACAATAGATTGTTTCTTTGACATCCAAGTGAACGTTGTATCACCCATAAAGAACACAAATCCGATAGTACCTTTTTCTATCATCCATATTTCCACCTCAATCACTATTGCTATATCCTTGAAGCTTAAAGTTGTTAGATGATAAATAAAGCAACCTAAAATCTATCGTACCTTTGATATAGCATAAAATTCTCTTAGTGATCTTAAAATAAATGGTAGTTGGTGTTGGCGTTCTGGATCTTCGTCCCATGCTCCGAATTCTATCCGCTCCGAAAAGCGTAGAACTCCACAGGACAAAACTTTTATCCCGCCCGGATCAATTGACAAAGTCTACAAAAGACTAAGTCAATCGATCCACAAGATCGCCGATTCTAAATTACTTATCTACGATTTCTATTTCTAATTCTAAGTATGAAATAAAACTGCGAAAAATAAATTCATACCAAAACTCGTAAAAGACCTCACGATCTTCTGCTGTATTCCTAACCTCCTCCTGGACGTCGAGTGGGCGATGATCTTCCAGAAGCTAAGAATCGCAACTGCTATCGGATGAAATTTGGAACCACCTATTCCTCCTCCACGGAAAAGCACCGCTATACAACGTACATGCTTCCATGCAACGGAAAAAGACTTCGCCATGCAACCGAAGCAAGCTTCATGCAATCGAAGCAAGCAAAATTTTCAATTGCTTCATGCATGCATGCATGCAAACCGAAGGAAGCATGAAGCAAATTACATAAATTGCAAACTCGAAGGAAGCAATTCATGCAAACAGAAGAAAAGCTTCCGCATGCATGCATGCATGCAAACCGAAGGAAGCATGAAGCAAATTGCATAAATTGCAAACCGAAGGAAGCAATTTATCAATTGCAAGCCGAAGGAAGCAATTCATGCAAACAGAAGAAAAGCTTCCGCATGCCGCATGCTGCATGCCGCATGCACCTTGCGCATGCACCTTGCCACCATTGGACGTTGCCACACGCTTCCTTCTTCCATGCGTTGCATGCATCAAATTTGAAGCGAAAATTGGCTTCGATCTTCATCGTTGCAATAACATGCCGCCGGCGCTAGGTGAAAGAAGAGAACAAAAACTATATCTTTTCTCTTAATCACGACCTCTCCTTTTATATTTACAAAGGAGCCGGCCCTAATTATTAGAAGAGAGGAACCAAGGTGAACCGGGTTTTGCATCCAAAGAGAATTAAAATCGAACCGGAGAGATCTCATCCATCGGACGCGACTTAATCTCATCAATGACTCTAATATAATCTCTTTTAATGCTCTTTATTTACTTTGATCCAACGGATGCAACTTGATCTAATCCCATGGATACAAGTTGATCTCATCCACTAACTCATCCTACAGTTGAGAACCAATCTCATCCAACGGTTGAGATTAAATCTCATCCGACGGCTGAGAACTAATCTCATCCGTTTGGTTGCATCTTTTGAAGATTTCTTTAGGCTACAGCAGGGACCTCGAGGAGGTATTGGATCTGGCCTTCTGATGGGTTTCGGATCTCGTATTCAACCTCGAATACACACCTACATCCATCAATAACGATCCATTCCACTAGAGGATCATTATTGCACTACCAATCCAATCCCCAAATTACGTTATGGGTTCCTTCTTATTATTTTATGCATTGCTCCCCGTGTTTAAGATATCGTATGTCCATCAATTATCTGAGTTCACTGACAACTCAATAATCGACATCTATGTCCTTGAATAGTACCACTCATCCTTATTGTCAGTCGGACTAAGTCCACTTGCAAGATTTGACATGACAAACCTTATGAGCTCTTCAAGGGGACATCATCAACCCTACTGGGACACGGATTCCTTCTATAATTAACGGCACACCATATAGATAGTAACATCACCCAACTTACCGAGAATATTTGATCTGACGGAAAGATCTCACCCTTTGGTAAATCAAAGTGATGTTTACTAAATATATGTGCCCGTTTATTATATCGGGATTAAGAGTGCATAAGTATAATAACAGAGGTCTTGTTCAATTTATGAGTCAGCGTAAATTGAACAACCTCAATGGTCCTACTCAATACACACAAAGTGTACTAGTGTAATTCTACAGTCAAGATAGACAGTTACTGAATTACACTACAACCGTTCCCGATGGTTTGTCCAAAGTCATCTTGGTTGTGAGCCTTAATTTATAATTTACAAGGAGCTGATAATCATGATCTTCTGTGTCTCACAGACACCATGTTATCTACAATGTAAATTAAGGGGACATGTTACAAGTCTAATCTATTGCAACCATTTGACCAAAACATGATTCCTTTATTTCATGAAATGTTTATATACAAAAGAGCTAGTCTTTTCAGTATACTCCAACAATCTCCCACTTATACTAAAAGACTATGCTGTCTTCTGCTGTCATCCACTAAAAGACTATGTTGTCTTCTCTGCCATCCATCTGATCCCCATCCCTTCAACGTGCCGATCATAAGCTTTCGCCGGAAGGGCTTTGGTGAAAGGATCTGCCAGGTTATCTGCTGATGCGATCTTGGCGACAACGACTTCTCCTCTTTTTACGATTTCTCGTATCAGGTGGTACTTGCGCTCTATGTGTTTACTTGCTTTGTGGGCTCGTGGTTCCTTCGAGTTTGCAACTGCACCACTGTTATCATAATAAATGCATTTCTGCTTAACACTCCTCCATACTATGGCTCCACCTCCTAAAGTAAACACATACCCAGATGTAGACTTACTGCTGTCCCTATCTGATTGGAAGTCTAAATCTGATCAGAAAATCAGAAAAATAGAATCTGAATTTTCATAATATGTCCAGCTGATTTGTAATTTTTTGAGGGACTGATCCAAAATGAAATTTCACAGCAAATTATAGGGTTATTAGCATTAGTAATCAAGATTCAAGATGGAAAAATAATGGAGAAAAAATAGCAAGAAACAAGAGAGAATAAGTAAAGTTTCAGATTGACTTTGAAAAAATTGTAGAATTGAATGTGTCAATGATACACTTAAACATTAGACTTTGCCATTTTTTTAGTCAAGAAATATATTATAGAATATAAATTTTCTATTAATAAATTTCTTACATTGCAATTTGGACCTCCTAAATCAGATACGGATCCGTGGCTTGATCCTGATTCAGCTTCTGACTCTGTGTCTGGTTTGGTCTCGATCTCCTCTCTTGCTGAGAGAGCTAGGAAGCTTGTGTTTCCTTTCTCCTCTGAGTTTTTTGAGGAGGACTCATCCCAGGTGCCCTTTAGCACCTTCTTTTTTGTTTTGCTCTCTTTCTTTTAATTAGGGTATTCGACCTTGAAATGCCCCTTCTCGTTGCAACTATAACAGGTGATTTCAGCTTTGTTGGTTGGTGTTTTGTTAGATCTAGCTTTCCGGATCACCTTCTTCACTTTAAATTTCCAGATTCCATGTTTCTTCTTGAATATTTTCTGAATTAGATTAATTAGTTCGGTAGCAACCTCGTTATTGCTTTTGGAACCCAATGAGTTTTTGGATTCTTTCTCAGTTCAACATCGTGTCTTCCATTCTTTGATTTGGCCTGCAAAAAGAGCAATTTCTTTCTCGACTGAATTGGTGTTGTCTGTTCATGCAGTTCAAATTCAAAAAAAAAGTTCATCCAACTTAATTTTAGAAAGGTCCCTAGAGACCTTATACGCATCAACCATTGATGCCCACAAGGTGTTCCTAGGGAACGCTTTCACGTGTACCTGATGATATCACGGTTCTCCATGGGTTGTCCTATAGCGTGAAGTCCATTGAGCAGATCCTGAATCCGTGCGTGTATCCCACTTACGGATTCACCTTCTTGTTATGTTTGAGAGGTGTTCTAAGACAATCGCCTTATAGTTGTATCATTAATTTGTTTAATAATAAATAAAATTTACTATTTAAGTGTGTATTTTTTTACATTTGATTGAATCTTAAACTTATCTACTGAATGTCCGCAATACGATTCATAGCGTGAGAGAATTTGTGATTGGATCACAACTTGTGAGTATCTCTATATGTGTAATTATGAATGTATTGAAATTATCCCTGATCGATGAATTGATAAATACGGGCGTCATCGATTCTGTTAAAACTATCACATTTAAACTCCTTGGTTCAACAAGCAGTTGTTCTCACTAACTGGAGACATTAGATGTTAAAAGTTAAAAGTGGATGCTGGTTAAAGGTAATCAGTTCATTGAAGTGACCTGTCTTGATACTTCATATGGTTCTTATACATATGTCAATGAAGATCTTATTGCAGCTTAAGTGCGAGTTTCCTTAGACTTGCGGTATTCAAGTCACTTTGATCATGGAGGTTTATACTTTGACATCTTTGATGAGATGTGGACCTGAGATTATTAGGTATAAGTCAAAGTACCCGAAGGTATTTGAATAACCCACAAAGGATTCAGCGCTCTTTGTAAAAAGAGACGTAGACCCTATAACCGCTTGTTAGGATTGTTATTGGAAGTCTTTGGTCAAAGCAACGCATGTCAAGAGTATGACACTTTTGAACACATGTACAAGTAACTTGAATCCATATTGTTAGGATCGGTGTGTTCGCTAGAGGGGGTGAATAGCATTTCTTCGAACTTTTTTGATCGTTCTCTGCACAGAGATTAGCGGAAGCAAAAATAACAATAAAGAGACAGAGAGATCAACGCTAATCCGGATGATTTACTTGGTTTTCACCTCCATAGAGGTGACTAGTCCAAGGATTCACACGCACACCACACCCGATTCCACTATGAACTTCTCCTTCTCAAGAAACCTTGAAGGCGGAGAAACCCTTACAAGCGTTGTCTTCCTCGTATGATTAGAAATATAGTTTAGGAGGAAGGGAAGAAATCACAGATCAGAGAACAAAACAAGTTCTCAGAAGAAGCACAAAGAATATGAAAGAATGACTTGTTCTTAAAGCAATCTCGAGATGGCTTCTTTTATTTCTTTCCGACATCAGTCGACTGCTGGTAGGGCCAATCGACTTATGAGCTTCAACGGCAACAAAATATGCATTTAATGCTTGCCTTGTTTTACCCAACGTTTGAATATCAGTCGACTGATCCAAGACCAGTCGACTGGCATCAATCGACTTCTCATCTATCAGTCGACTGCCCAGTCAACTGCCGTCTTCCTCTGGCTCAACTGAACTTTCTGTGTGGTGCTGATTTATCATCAGTAGACTGCTGGCAGGGCCAGTCGACTGCTCAAGCTGAAAAATCACATTTCAGCTTCTCTTAGCCTTGACCTCGGCCTTCAAACACCTCCCTCAGCCTCGTGCCTCTCCTGGATGCTCCATCATCCTTGCACTAGCTTGAGATGCTTCCATCAGCTTCGTCACGCTAAATTCTTTGCCAAGACCACGCTTGGACTTCTCCTTTACCAAGACCCACGCTTAGACTTCTCCTTTGTCAAGACCATGCTTGGACTTCTCCTTTGCCAAGACCACGCTTGGACTTCTCCTTGCCAAGATCACACTTGGACTTCTCCTTACCAAGATCACACTTGTACTTCTCCTTGCCAAGTCTTCAACCTGGACTTTCCTGTAAGCTTGCATCAACCATGTTAGATAACCAAGATTGCCTAACTTTAAACATGTTTTAGCCAAACATTGAAACTCAATGTGCTTGGGGCAAGATTGCACCAACACATAGGACAAGAAAAAAGCTTAGGCTAAGTATGACGTAGTCAGCCCAGTGGGGATTGACACATATAGACCATATTCTAAATTAAACGGGTATAAGACGGTAAAAGAAATAAGATACATTCATTAAAGCTGCTGAAAAGTTTAGAAATCATTCTAAAATCAATCGTTGATTTTTCGGTCAATTGAGGATCATGATGTACTACTAGGTGTCACTCATGATTGTTCCATAATTAATGGTTAATTATGGACGACCAACATAATCAGGAACCTATTGGGTCATACGCACAAGAAGTTTTCTGAAGGATTTAAAATGAATTTGAGAATTGGATTCTCAAATCAAGAAAATGTTGTTTTGGTTGGACCAAACAACAAAAAAAAGTTTGGATCAAATCAAAGAAAGCTTGGTTGTTGAACCAAATGATTCGATGTTGAACCAAATGATTTGGTTTATAATGGAAATTATTTTGGCAAAATAAAAGGGATGAGGAGATTTGTTTTGAGAAGACGAATCAAATAAAACTTGTTTGGGTTAAATCGAAGGTTGTTTGATCATTGAACCAAGCAAACTAAAGTCGAATTGGTCTGCTACAGTAGCTAGACCCAGATCGGTTCAATCCAATCCCAGTTTAGTGTTAAAACTGAGTTCTTTCCTTCTCCCAGCCTAGTCCACATGCGTGATTCCCTCACCTAACTCTATCTTCTCGTGCGGCGCTCGCATCCGACTGAACGGACGAACGTCGTCACCATGGTTATAGCTTCCTCACCGCCTTCCTTGCGCCGACCATGGGTATAAGAAGGAAGGAGGGTTGAGGCACAAGATGAAGCAGAGAGAAGCAACAGAAACCCTAGATTTCTTGCCTTTCCCCTCCTTTGTTTCTCACCACCGCCAAGCCTACCGGAGCCCGTTTGCCCTTTGCGACTGCTAGAGAAGCCATCCACCGGAGAAGAAATCGAGAACAGGTAGCCCTCTCTTCCCTTCTTCTCCTGTTGGCACTCGATCCCTCACTACCGCCGCCACTACCGGGTTCCCACTGTCGTCGTCGTCGGACTACTCCTTTGTCGCCATGGGGCTAGAGTTTCGGTAAGGGTTGAGGTGCTGCCGCTTTTGGAGTCATCATTTAGCCTTATTGCTGCCGCCCAATCGTTCGCCGGAGAAGCTTTCACAGAGTTCTTCGTTGGACGAAGGAGTTGTAATTTTTTGGGATCGTGGGTAGTCATTAGGGCTTTGTCGTGTGCCTACAACATTTTCCATTCTTT
Organism: Curcuma longa; assembly: GCF_044706935.1. Taxonomy (NCBI): domain Eukaryota; kingdom Viridiplantae; phylum Streptophyta; class Magnoliopsida; order Zingiberales; family Zingiberaceae; genus Curcuma; species Curcuma longa. Next base: position 18,451 of record NW_027429770.1, on the reverse strand, counting down.
GGAAATTATTTCGGTCTCTTTTTTTGTTTCTGTATTATCCGAAATTTAATTCTCAGTGACAGACAGAAAGCTTCAAAAATGATCGCGATGTGTGTTGTTGCGTGTTTCCAATATTAGAGTTTTCTCTCGTATTGATTGTTACTACTCATCGGCTAGTACCGAAGACTGTGACGTAACTTGAGGCTTTGGAAGCCATCCTAAAGATCACTTCGCGTGGATCACCTATAGAGGTGGGACTCCAACGAGGATCGTGCGATTGATGCCCTTCCCGCTTAGCATCATATGCCAGGTACGCGTAAAATAATTTATTCTATAAAATTTTAAATTTCTGCCATGTCTTATACTTGCTATTTTCTGACTATGCATGCGTGTGTTGTAATAATTAGTATTAATTATTATTATTTTATTTCTGCTGTGCACATTTCGAAAATGTGTAAATACGCGCATTGCGCCGGGACGATCCCAACAGTTCTTGTATTCTGATGTTGTAGAGTTTGTTCAGAAGAAGATCGCGCTTGCTCACTTTAATATCTGAGGTTCCCTCATGCAACTCAATGAGCTTGTCCCATAAGTCTTTTGTACTTGTGAAGGGACTAACCCGATTGAGCTCCTTTTTTGTGAGGTCGCATTGGAGGGTTTGGGTTGCCTTAGTGTCAGCCTCAATCTTTCACTTTGTTGCAAGATCCCACTTCTCGTAAGGCTATGGAATGTCATCGTCGTCTGTTGGAAGTGTAAACCCAATTTGGATCACAATCCACATCTCCGCCTGTATTTTGAGGTGGTACTCCATCCTATCTTTCCAGTAGATGAAGTCTTTTCCTGAAAATAATGGGGGTCTTACCGTGCTATAGCCTTCTTGATAGACCATTTATCTTGCACAGAAAACACAAGAAATAGTGTACTAAGACTTGGTCTTGAATTAGCAATGCATGAACAATAAAACATGAAAAAAAGTAAAAAAAATGGATAAGCTTGATTAGTGGTTGCATTAAATTTGAGAACTCCTCGCTTTGATACCAATTGTAGGATCGAGTTAGAGTGCTAAAGGGGGTGAATAAAGCTTTATCACTTTTTTACTTGTTCGATAAAGCGTACATAAAACAGAGTGCGTAAATCAAAACTGTAGTGGAAAATAAGAGATGAGTATGCTTTTATTTACTTGGTTCACTGTCACATGCTACTACTCTAAGGTCCACGATCCTTAATCGTTTTCGACTGACAATCCACTATAAAAATTCTCCTCTTATGATAAGGAGTTTATCGCTTTAAAAAATCAGTTAGGAATGATAAATTCTTACCGTCCTAAATGTTAAAGTACAAAAGTAACAATGTAAAGATTACCGACTTAGAAGATGAGAATTGAAAATGTAGATGTCGGTACAGCTCCTCGATATTACGATGATATATTGGATTGGCTATTTGTGCGTAGAAAGTTGTCGTAGTAGCGTATCAAGTTAATGTTAGGGTTTTCCCTCGCAGTTGCTTATAAAGGTTGATCCGGACGCTTAGAAGTCCTTTCGAGCACCTCCACATCATCCTGTTAATCTGCTTTCGATGCTGACTTGGCATCTTCGGGGCACCTATATCTTTTCCAGTCGCCTGGATGCTGACGTGGAGGTTGTTGGATCAACTTTGACTTCACAATGCCTTATCCTTATTCGGGCACCTGAAGCCTCTCCAGGGGCCTAGAGGCTGAGGTGTCCTGACCACTGAAACTCTGCCATCTCATCCGACTCCATTACCCATTAGGTTGACGTCCAGGCACCTTGATCCCTTTTAAGCACTTGGACCGTCTGATCGCCTGGATCTCGATAAGGGTGCCCGGAACATAAAGTTCTAGCTCCTCATTTCTCGTATCACAAGTTAGTACAGAAATAAAGTATAAATAGGAAAGTAACAATTTTAACAAACTGTTTGGTCTTGAATTTAGATTTCCAGTGAAACCCTAGGTCAGACGGACGTCTACTGTTCTCCTTTCCAGGAACACATCCTCCAAATCCATTGGACTTTTGCTCAACTTTAATCCTCGATCTCCAGGATTTTCACTGCTAGACGTCCGATCCTCCAAACCCGCCTAGACTTTCCCATCTGGTAGATTCGCCAAGACTTCCTGTCCAGTCCTCTTGACGAGGACTTCCTTGCTCAGTCCTCCAAATCAAGTCTTTCTTACTCAGTCTTCCAAACCAGATCTTCTTTGTCCAATCCTCTAAACTAGGTCGTCCTTGCCAAAATGACAACTAGCCTTTGCCTAGCCTCAATTAGGACTTCTCTGTGCTACTTGCACATTTAGTTTAGCTTGTTAGTCCACTTCACAGACTTAACTTGAACTCTTTGGCATTATCAAAATTCAAGTTTGATCATCTGGTGCTTACTACACTAACACCAGTTTCATTTTCATTAGCCATGAAAAGTGTTAATTTTTCCAAGTGGTTAACGCCATGATCGAAGAGTTGAAATCAATGGATCATAATAAAGTTTAAGACCTTGTTGAATTGCATGAAGGGTCAAAGATACTTGGATGTAAATGGGTATTTAAGACCAAGCATGACTCAAATGACAATATCTAATGATACAAGGCTAGACTTGTTGTCAAAGATTTCACTCAGAAATATGGTATTGATTATAAAGAGACCTTTTCTCCTATCTCAAAAAATGATCCACTAAGAATTATTATGGCAATGGTAGTTCATTATGATTTAGAATTACATCAAATGGATGTAAAAATTACTTTTAAATAGAGATTTATATGAAGTGGTTTACATATACCAACCTAAAGGGTTTTCAATTGAAGGAAAGGGACACATGGTGTATAAGCTTAAGAAGTCAATATACGAACTTAAACAAGCTTCTCGACAATAGTATCTTAAGTTCAATGATACTACAGGTTCCCTTGAATTTAAGGAAAACGTCGTAGATCAGTGTATATATCTAAAGGTCATTAGGAGTAAGTTTATTTTTCTGATTTTATATGTTGATAATATCTTTCTTGCTGCTAATGATCTTGATTTATTACATGAGACCAAGAAATTTCTCTAAGAGAACTATGATATGAAAGATATGGGTGAGACATCATATGTAATAGGAATTGAAATATTCCATGATAGATCAGATCATAAGGAATGTTAGGGTTATCTCAAAAATCATATATTACTAAAGTTCTAGAGAAATTTAGGATGGAAAAACATTCTACAAGTATTATACCAATTCAGAATGGTGATAAATTGAGTCTTATACAATGCCCAAAGAATTCATTAAAATGCAAACAAATGGAATAAATTCCTTATGCATCTATCATTGGAAGCTTAATGTATGCTCAAACTTGTATCAGACCATACATCAATTTCACTGTTGGAATGTGGGGCAAGTATCAAAGTAATTTAGGATTAAATCACTGAAAAGCTGCAAAGAAAGTTTTCCAATATTTTGCAAGGGATGAAAGATCACGTGCTCACTTATAGAAGATCTGATCATTTTGAGGTGATAGGATACTCAGATTTAGATTTTACTGAATGCTTAAATTTTAGAAAATCCATATTTGACTATTTGTTCATCTTAGCCGGAAGAACAATTTTGAAAAGTCTGAAATAGTCAATCATTATTGCTTCAATTATGGAAGCTGAATTTGTGGCATGTTTTGAGACCATCATTCATGGATTATGATTGCTAAACTTCATCTCAGGATTTGGAATAATCTACAGTAATATTAAATCGTTGAAAATTTATTATGATAATATCTCAACAATTTTCTTTTTTAAGAATGACAAGTATTCAAAAGGTGTAAACATATGGAATTGAAATACTTTATCATTAAAGAATAAGTTCAAAAATAAAACATATCAATTGAGCACATTAGCACCAACCTTCTAATTGTAGATCCATTAAGTAAAGGATTGCTACCAAAAATATTTAATGAACATGTCATAAGGATGAGCATTATGGAAAATTATGAATAACTCTATAATAAGTTTTATGCTTTTTTGTATTTGACTCTCTAAGCTCTTTGAATGTTGTTTCTTTATGTTAGTGTATATACATGAATGAATCATGAAATTATTAATAGGATTTCTCTCTAATAAGAATATTATGATGGATCATTATGTTAAGTATATAACTAATATTGTGATACATGGAAGGAATTCCGTATGTTGAACTAATGATGTACAACCATGATAATCCTTATTAGTTTTTTGCTTAATGGCGATTTATGATTAACGAATTCAAAAAAGAATTTTGCACATTATGTTTGAAGTGTATAAAGTCATATGGGCCAAATGGAAGAATATTATAAATAATTATTTATTTCTAATGACCCGTATGATTTATTTCTCTATTAAATGACTCATATTTATTGACTGTATTGTGATTAAATAATTACAAATATGATTAATGACTATATTTATATTGATTAGAGACAATTCTTATATTCATGAATGAATTTAAAAGAAGATGAAATGATCATTCTCATGATCATGTAATATGAGAATGAACTGATTGAATTAAGATACAATTGAATATACACATTGATGGAATGTGTAAATGAATGATTACAAAATGATGCTTCCTTTACTTATTACGTAGGCATTTTCTCCATCACAAAGGCTAAGTAAGAAGAGAGGTTAGGAGAAAAACAATTGTCTTAAGGGTTTCTAGTTTCTTCATCTCGAAGGTCATCATGAGCAAATGTATGTTTTACTTTTAAGTAAAATATTGTGAAAATAATTTAGTTCAAAATATTGGGCATTAAGGAATATGCAAATGAGAAACTTATTTTGCATATTAATGAAGATATATGTATTATAATAGTGTTTACACCGAGTGGAATACTTGTTTCATAGTCCCTTCGATCATTTGTATAGCCTTCATGTCGAATCCTATCATTTGCTAATTTGACCATTATTAGGTGACTAAGTGTCGCTCATTAGTCGAATGCTCCCTTGATCTTATCCAAATCATGCCATCAGAACTTCCATCTTTGACTCCATTTAAATTGGTTGTTGTAATATTAGTTGGCTCTTGGACATTCCATGTTCTTTCCCTGAAATCTAATCAATTGCCCCATTATTCTATTTCTTTAAATGAACCTCATCAACTCGACTAATCGATCGAACAATCTTCTATTCACTTAGCAAGGTTTGATACCAATAGTCAATTGATTTTTACCCACCAATTAACAGATTCAACCATAATATCTCTTCTGTTCTTCTGCAAAAGAAGAACAGACCGTAATATCTCAAACATACATATCTTGGGGTATATGGGCATATGAATCACTAGTTGATTGAATTCAATCATAAGTCCATTGATATGTTGACTTTAATCAATTTTAAGATTGAGTTGGTCTAACTTTGCTATCTATCTTTTGCTTTATATATACAAGTCACTCCATTCACATCTCATATGAAGTTTCTTGGGAATCTTGAGCTTTTCTACTATCAAGTTGCATCTCTCGGATGCTTTGAACTCACAGCTCCTCCTTAACCATCCTTTTTGCCTTTTCTTGCATATATTTCCTCCTAGACTTGTCATACTCCGATGTTGCTCATCTTGCGGCCTCTTAAATGCGCCATCCTTCTCTGATCTAGAGTTATCAAGTCATTATATCCCTTGACCTTACTAAGTTAACTTGTATATTTGATAGACCCTATATGACTTAACACACAAATTAAATAAAAATAAAGCTAACTTAAACCCTTTTGTCAATCTCATGAAGTCGTCAAAATCCTTCGTTGCCTAAATACAGAGGTGACATGTAACGCCCGCCCTTCTAGCTCTCTAAGAGCGGGGTTACTTTCTATACTTTACTTACTTTGTTACTTGCATTGCTACTCTATTTAGCAATAATTTAAAATTTTTCTAATTTGTGCGGAAACTTTTCTAACATGCTCGATTATTACTTGTATTAAACATGATTGCTTTTCTTTCTTTCAGACTTTTATTTTAAACTTCACCAGTCTTTCCATATCCCCAGTCAACTGGGAATCAGTCGACTACCCATATCCCCAGTCGACTGGGAATCAGTCGACTGCCCATAGCCTCAGTCGACTGCTCAGTCGACTGAGGCTATGGGCAGTCGACTGGCCTATAGTTTTCACTCGACTGATTTTTCTGGAAAGTTTGAAATCAAGCATCAGTCGACTGATATCTGTACCAGTCGACTGGTCTCAGGATTTCAGAACTTCTACAGCTTCATACATGAATCTAAACCTCATTCAAACACCTAACTATTAGTTCTAAAATAATCCAAAGCATTTCTAACTATAATGTCATGCATAGGATTATAAATGAATTTCTTAAACTCTTTAAAACTAATCTAAACACAATGTATTAAATCCTATGTTTTGTGTACCAAGAGTATCAAAAAGTAGCAATATAAAAAACTGATCATGCATTGGTTCCTTTCATTACTTTGTAATTACATGCATATTTATTGAAATGACACATAATCTTCATATGTAACAAACACTAATCAAAACTAATCTATTTGATTATTAACAACGGAATTACTAGATAGAAATCCAACATATGCCAAATTGATGATTTATAAGTTCTTCTTAACAATTAATAGAAAGTAAAATCTCTAGTTTACTTAGCAAGTTAAAATCTTAATTTGCTCTTTAGCAATTTCCCAAGGACTTTCCATAGTCCAAGCATTACACACACCATCATGCATCCCCTCGTCGCCTTTCTTCATATAAGCTTTCTTTTTTCCTTTATCTGCAGTAAGAGGAAATACAATTATAAGCAGATAGCTTAGTAAGTACTATCTAACTCACAAAAACTGATATGTGCATATATACGAAAATTCTAAAAACTGCATGCTCATTATAAGAAACTTTTCATGCTCTTTGAAATAGTTTTCATGCTTGAAAATTCTTAAAACTTAAAACATGTGATCTTTTATGTTTAAGCTACAATATCATGCAATTACTGAAAATTCTCATCTTATAAATATGAAATTGTAATTGATACACTTTCTTAACTAAACTTGCTGAAACTTGAAACTTTTGTAGAAACTTTTGCAAAACTTGCTTTAACTTGAAACATTTGCAAAAGTTTGCTTTTGAATACTTATACTTTGTACTTTAAAATAATAATCATCTTTCTTGGGCCATGGCAATGCACCAATCTTCTTTGCGCGCATCCCTAAAAGATCTGAGGTAGCTAATCTCGAACCTGTAGGGTACTAGACACTTCTGGGGTCTAGGGGCATCTTGGAGCCCATCCCTTACTAGACACTTCTGGGGTCTAGGGGCAACTTGGCCCAGTGCATGCCAACTAAAGTAAAATAGTTTGATACTTGTACTTTAAAAAACCTTTTCTATTGAGAAACTTCACTTGGACATTTTTGCATACACTTAGCATGCCCAATCCTTAAATTCTTGGATTAAGGATCTTTCTCAAGGTTTTTCTTTCTTTTCTTGCTTATAACTTAATAAACTGATATAACATGCAAATAGATATTTTTTACAAGTCTAAAACATGCAAATTCTTATATTTAAAATAGAGCATCATACTAAATCAAAGAAACTAGTTTATGAACCGTAAAACTCGACGGTAGCAACTCTTACTACAGGTGAGCAGTACTTACATTGATTCTTGCACTTACTACGTGTAAATCACAGGATTTTTAGAGGAAACCTACGATCTTTGGAGCGTCGTAAGCCTTTCCTCCGCGTGGTTGTGCGTGATTTCTCGTGGAAACTCCTTAGGAATCTCCTCTTGGACCACCTTAGGCGTTTGTGACCTAGGAGCCTTTGGGGATGCAAGAAAGGGAAGGGGAGGCAACGACGATGCAAATTCCTAGGGTTCCCGTCCACCCTCGCGCGGCTAATAATTATAAAAATTGCGCATCAGTCGACTGCTTCAGTCAACTGATCCATGATTGTCACTCGACTGATTTTTCTGTGCGTCCAAAATTATAACACCAATCGACTGTTATAATATTAGTTGATTGACTTAATTTATAATTGTGTTATCTTAGCCTAGTTGGTAGCGTATAAGTTGGTGGTTGTGTAGGATTCATAGGTTCGAATCTTGACTATTAATTTCTTTTTCCTATTTCTTTTGTAAAATTACTAAAACATCAAGTTCATTATTCAAGGGGGGGGGGGGGGGGGGGGGGGGGGGGGGGGGGGGGGGGGAATATAAAAAATACATCATTAACTTATCATTCTGGTTAAAAAGAGTACCTATTTTTAAAAAGTATCAAAATATCAATCTAGTATATTTTTTCTCTAAAAATATTCTATTTTAACATAGTTGTCACTATACATTAAACACTATTATATTAAAAATATTTATTCAAATTTAATAAAAAATATTTTAATTTAGTCCAGAGTGTTATAACACTAAAAATATTTAAATAGTATATTAACATACTATTATAATGAGTAATTTTAATAAGTTTGAATAATTTGATTAAATTAATAAAAAATATTTTAATAAAAAGAGTGCTCCATGTATAATAGGTGTGATAAAGTTAGATTAAAAAATTTATTAATTTATTTTAATAATTATAATTATATTTGCTATATGTTATAGTCAAATGTGCAGTAGTAATGATTAAAACTAAAATAAAAGCGTTTAAATATGAGTATTTTTAAAATAAAAAATATAGTAAAAGTTTTGCACCCGTATATTTCCGTCAGTGCGCCGACGCTTTCTCCTTTGGACGGTCTTCTTCGATTGACCACTTCCTGTGACTCCCCCCGATGCCCGATCGAAGAAGCGAAGAAACCCTACCCCCTCCTTTCCTGCGCCATCCTCGACTCCCCATGCGCGGAGAATCATAAACCCTACTCCTTCCTTTCTAGGGTTTCGAAGGGACGAAGATGGCGCCCATCCTCAACTACGAGCAGCACGCACAGCGCCTCATCGACCCCGATTTGCGTACGATCTTGCTATGTTTTTTAATTTCTCACCTGACCATGTTTCTTTCGTCGCTTTGGTTTCGACGTGGTGCGAGAGAAAAGAGATGGATCATTGATGGCGGTTCCTGCCGTTGCTTGCCTTTTGCAGCATTGCAGGTGCGTCTGCAGATGGTGATGGAGGTGAGGGATAGCCTTGAGATCGCGCACACCTCGGAGTACCTGAACTTCCTCAGGTGCTACTTCCGTGCCTTCTCGGTGATCCTGACACAGCTGACGTCGCCGCAGACCACTGAGAGCGTAGAGCACAAGCTTCGCTACGTGGTGGTCGAGATCCTCAACCGCCTTCCTCACAGCGAGGTACTCCGTCCCTTCGTCCAGGACCTTCTTAAGCTCTCTCTTGCTGTGCTCACTAACGATAACGAGGACAACGGCTTCATTGCTGTTCGCATCATCTTCGACCTACTTCGTAACTTCCGCCCCACCGTCGAGGCTGAGGTCCAGCCCTTCCTCGACTTTGTCTGCTCCATCTACCACAACTTCCCTGCTACCGTCGCTCACATTTTCAACTCGAACGACAATGCCAACCCTTCTTCATCGGGGTCTTCTGTCACCTCCCCTTCCCCGCTACCGCTTCCATCTTCCCAATTATTGGGAAGCAGGGGGGATGATGGCGGTGGACTCGATGTGCCTTCCGGGAATGGTGGCATTGGTGGCGTAGTAGTGCCCTACGCAGGGGCCGGGCAGTTGAACCCTAGCACAAGATCATTCAAGATTGTCACGGAGAGCCCTCTGGTAGTGATGTTTCTGTTCCAGCTCTACCCAAAGCTTGTGCAAACGAATGGTCCTTACCTTTTACCACTTTTGGTTTCTGCCATCGCCATTACTGGGCCAGAGAAGGTCTCCAATAATCAGAAGCCTCAGTTTGTTGAATTAAAGGGAGCACAAGTCAAGGTCTTACTCTTATTTTTTTTTGAACTGTCTCTTGCTTTAGGGAATACAGAAACATCATTTCCCGTCTCTTCACCGTTACTCATATATTAAGAGTTCTGTCTAAACAAGCAGGAATTATGTCTTTGTTGGAAACATGTCTTTTGTATGTGAAGGATGTCTGTTTAGATTTCTTAATCTGTTTCCATGCTACTATGGTTGAGATAGATTTATGAAAATTTGTTCCTTTACTATGCACCCATTAATGCATATAATGACTTGATTACAATGACCTGTACAGGAATTGTTGCTGACACAATACTTAGTAGCTTCACTTAATCTGAATTTGATAATCCTCGGCAATGGAAGGAAATGACGGTGATGATCAAATATATATTCCCCAAGTTGCAGATGATCGGAAGCCCAAAGTTGGTATGGAATTCTCATCTCTAGAGGAAGCATTTTTGTTTTATAACCAATATGCACGAGAAGCTGGTTTTAGTGCAAGGATGAACACTAGCAAAAAAAAAAAGATTACAAATGAAGTTGTCTGGAAAAAAATTTATTTGTTTTAAAGAAGGTCAAACAGATAAAATGAGGACAACTAGAGATGTAAAATGTGATCACCAAATTACAGAAAGAGCCCACAGTGATATTAGAATTGGTTGTAAGTCACACATTTCACTTGTAAAAGAACAAACATGACCTAATTGGGTTATCAGTAACATCATAGAAAGTCATAATCATACCCTCTCGACTCCTTCAAAAGTACATTTGCTTCGCTTACATCGTCATATTTCAAAAGCAAAGAAAGCATTGACTTAACAATTTTTTTAGGCTAATTTGTCAACTTCTCAACAAATGCGAATATTTGAGATAGAGTACGGGGGGCCCGAGCGGGTAGGTTGCACAGAAAAAGATCTTAGAAACTTTGACCAACAACTAAGAGATGAACTAAAGGGTATTGATGCTGAAACATTGATTGAGTTTTTTTGCATCTGAGAAGGAAAAAATTTAGTTTTTTTCTTTAATTATGAGATTGATTCAGAAAACAGATTTAGTAGATGTTTTTGGGCTGATAATGTATCGAGGAGGGCTAACATTGTATTTGATACGACATATAACACTAATAAATATGGGTTGATTTTTGTACTATTTGTTGGAGTTAATCATCATCATCAGATAATTATTTTTGATTGCGGTTTTCTAAGTGATGAAAAAACTGATTCCTTTGTTTGGTTGTTTAATAAGTTCATAGATGTCATGCCTAAAGGAGCACCAAATGTGATCATTACCGACCAAGATCTTGCTATGACAAAAGCTATTGCACAAGTTTTCCCTAATACGGTGCATCGATATTGCTTGTGGTACATATTGAATAAATTTCCAGAGAAATTAAATCATTTGACTTTTCGTGATTACTATCAAAGCATAAAGAATGTCATTGCAAATTCTACAACTCCTGATGAATTTGAGAAGTCACGGGAAGACGTTATCAAATGTGCTAACTTGGAGAATAATGATTGGTTGTCATTGATGTATGAATTGCGATAAAAGTGGGTGCCAGCATATTTTAGCCATGTATTTTGTGTTGGAATGTCAAACAGTCAGAGATCTGAAAGCTCACATGCATTTTTTAAGAAAGTCATCTCAAATAAGAACTCATTGATTGATTTTATCATTCGTTTCAATAGGGCACTGAGACACCTAAGACACAATGAGTTAGCTGCTGACCATGTTGATATTAATGAGCATCCTCGAACTAAGACAAATTGGCCAATGGAAATTCAAATGGTTAAGGTGTACACGAAAAAGAAATTGTTGGAGTTTTAAAGTGAAATTAGTGATAGTCACAGTTATTATGTGCAATAAGCGTCTGTACGAGATGATTTATTGATTTATAATGTGATGAAATTTCAAAGTTCTTCTTCATCCAAATCAAAGTTACTCACGCATGACAAACAGAAGGACTACATATCTTGTAGCTGTAGAAAATTTGAGTTTGAGGGCATTCCATGCAGGCATATGTTAGCTTTTTTCCGCATCACCCAAGTCTTTCATTTACCTGAGTAGTATATACTCAAACGATAGACACGAGATGCAAAGGTTGGAAGAAATTATGTTTTGGGGGAAGATCAACTTTCCATCAATGATCCAAATAAGTTTTTGATGTCAAGGTTTTCAAGGTTATCCTATAAAGCTTTATTAGTAATTGATGATGCATCTTTGACTGATGAGGAAACATCCTTTTTTGAGGAACAACTAAATTGTATCCACAACAAAATTCAAGACATGAACATTAGTAAAACATATGACATTGGTAGTCAAAGGAAGAATTCTATGGATGACACCCTTGGTATTATTCATCCTTCTTTAGTAAGAACAAAAGGATGTGGAAAAAGATTAAAATCGTCAAAGAAGAATGCAATCTCAAAATCCAGGTTATGTCGTGGATGTGGCCATCGGGGTATGTCTCATGATAAGCGTAATTGTCCGATTTTGTAGCAAAGGTATGTACTGATTATTTCTATATTTGTAGGTTAAATTTATTCATATTTAGTTAAAAAGCTTTTTCTGCCTCCTCTCTACTCTTAAAAGACTGGTGTATAGCGCCCTTAAAGCCATTAACTTGACTAGATGCTTTTATCCAAGTGTCATATACTCCTAGTTGACGTCCAACAAAAACAACATATGTTTTTCCCTAAATAAAAAAAAACATTCAAATTATTATATAACTAAGATATTAAGTCAAAATTAAAATGAAATGACTTACCATTCTTGCTACGTGTGTAAGTTTGGATTTACAACTCCAACCTAACAAGCTGGCCAATCAATTTAAGAAGAGAAATCAACGAAACATAAGTCATTCATTCTACTAAATATACAAGCAAAGGAAATCTGAAACAGGAGAGACTTCTTAATTTCCAATTGCACTTGAAAACTACAGCATAGATTTGAAGTTCCTTTTGTAACCTTCTGCTCAAACAAATGAGGGTGCTATCCTCATTTTGCCTGAAGATATTGGTCAATACTCGGAGGTAATTTCTCGATGGGAGTCCATTACCAACAATCTGGTGAATCAAAAGGTATGGGTTGATAATGCGCAAAAAGTTCAATTTATTGAAAATCTCCTAGGAGAAAATGAAAAGAAAATGTGGATACAATGGCGTATGGCCTACGCCTCAGAATATGAAGCCTTAGTAAATATGGCAGGTGAAACGCAGAATATATTATCAGCCATTAGGCGTTCATTCCTGCTGGAAGACCCCTATCAGGAATCTACAGCAGAGCAGGATCAGGCCTATGCAGATATTGTAAGATTATCATGTGCTAATATGAAGGATATTTTCTCTTATTTGAAAGACTTTGAAATGCTTGCAGCAAAATCAGGACGAATGTTCATTAGTCCTGAATTGTCAGATATGATATTTAAGAAAATGCCACCACTAATTGGTGAAGAAATAGCTGCTGCCTACAAGGAGAAGTACCCGACTAATCAGGTAGGAATTGTACCTAGAATTCATATTACCTACCAATATTTGGCAAATATATGCAAAACGGTAGCAGTACAAAGGTATGTCAAAGACTTGGCATTCTGTAGTAAAATACCCATACCAGGGTATTATAATAACAGGCAAAAGAAATATGGAGTCAGAAAGGCCAAGACATACAAAGGGAAACCCCATGACTCTCATATCAAGGTGTTCAAAAGAAAGAAGAGTGAACAGCAAAAGAAGTGCAAATGTTTTATATGCGGAAGAACTCCGAAGTCCTACTAAGAAGTGTCTATAAGTCTCTTGAGAGTCTGTAAAATATTGTGTTTCGGTCGGATTCCAACCGAATCGGGGCCGGACTCCGGCACTCGACGGACCGCCGGCGAGTTACGGTTCCAACGGGCCCGGTCCGGCGGCAATCGGTGGTCGGACGACGATGAATGGGCGGCGAGAAGCGGCGGAGGTCCGAGGAAAACACTGTGCAATCGCGATTTTTGGACGGCGTGTGTTGATCGCGATCGAGCGTGGACGGCGTGGATCAATCGCGCACGGGGGCGCATTTTTTTCGTCGCGCAGTATATATATATATATATATATATATATAGAGAGAGAGAGAGAGAGAGAGAGAGAGAGAGAGACAGAGGTCTGATATCCCGCGCGATGCCTCCGCGCGACCCCCGTACGCGACAGCCCGACCCCCACTCGTTTCTGGCAGCCGTTCATCGCCGTCCGGTCACCGACGGCCGCCGGTCCGAGCTCGTTGGAAGCGCAACTCGACGGTGCACACCCAGGCATCGGATTTCGGCCGGATTGGGCCGGAATCCGGTTTGAATTCCGACCGGATTGGGCCGGAATCCAGTCGGAATTCCGACCGAAACACGGCAGTAGAGTCCGGCCGAAATCGGGAGCCAGACACTGGGAATTAGCTATTCAAACCCATGGATATGAGGGTTGGAACACTGCTGAATCAAATCTGTTAATTACCAGAGGTTTAATAGGCAGATTGACGAATACCAGTCATGCTGGTTTTAGATATAATGTTCAGAATGTGGCTGATTATCTGGCTAGTACAGGAATCTCAAAGCAACCAAGAATACTTGAAGAACATTCATTAAATTTGATCAGTGAAGTAAAAGAGCAGATAAAGAGAATAGAGGGGGTAATACAGGAGGTGAAAAGGCGAGTTTCATGAACTACCCTCCCTCTTCAAGTACTGAAGATTATGTTAATGCTCTTGAGGTAACAAGGTTAATCAGTAATCCTGCTGTTGGTTTTGTCACTGTAGAAAAAGCTACAAATAGTGACATAAATAGACAGAACAATACCATAATTGAGCTTCTATTAACACTCAATAGAAAGCTTGATCTGTTATTAGCAAAACCTGTTGTTTCTGATAATACTGAACAGGTTGCAGCTTTAGCTAAGCAGCTTGAAGGGCTTACTCTAACTCCTACAAAGAAGAAGAAAGAACCCTTCTACGTATATCGAAATCCTTTGGAGATATTCAAAGAAGAAAAGGAGAAGGTCAATGGCAACAAGGAATAGACCTTCTATTACTGAAGCAGTCACTACTACTGGAACTGTTGAACCTGTCACCTCTTCACAGGAAGATCAGATACGAAGCTACCGAAGAATGGCGAGATTAAGATATGAAGCCCAGAGAAGACTTTATGGTGGAAGAAATGGAAACAAGAACACTGGAAAGCCAGTTAAACCCAGAAGCTGAATTAGAACTCTCTCAAAGAAGAAGAGCTTCACTAGTCCCTGCGGAAACCCTATATTCTTCCAACTGGTCAGAACCACGGCATAGGGTTTATCAGCATTATTCTGAAACCAGGATTCTGGTCACAGGAGGACAACAGAATCTCCCTTTGATAAATCAAGAAAGTTATACAACTTTGCGAAGGGAAGGTATGCAACTAGTTCATTTGGGATTAGTAATGATAAGAGTTCATGCTTTGCATCGCAGGAATGCCGGTGTTAATGCTTTAATAGTGCTGAGAGACACACGATGGACGGACGACAGATCCATCATCGGTACCATGGAAATAGACCTGTCTGAAGGTACACAATTGGTGTATATTGCACCAAATATGCTAATTAGTCTTGAAGATTTTTATCATCATATTGAATTAGCTATTCAAACCCATGGATATGAGGGTTGGAACACTGCTGAATCAAATCTGTTAATTACCAGAGGTTTAATAGGCAGATTGACTAATACCAGTCATGCTGGTTTTAGATATAATGTTCAGAATGTGGCAGATTATCTGGCTAGTGCAGGAATTCATGCAGTATCAGCTGCACCAAGAACTACAGCAGAATTGCAAGGAATGAGGTGGACTCTGCAACCACCAGCAATAAATCAAGTCCGAATCCCTCAGGAGGTGAGAACTACTACACTAATGGATGGTTCGGTTGTTCTTTCTTTCCAGGGATACCAGTCAGCTAAACAATCTCAACCAAGAAGGATGAGCAATCTGGACATTGAGGAAATTAGAAATGAAGGAGAAGAAGAATTTATTGGGATGCTTTCAACCCAATATGTTCGGAAGAAGGAGCGAAAAAGGTTCAAAGAAGAAGTCTTCAGAATCCTCAACCGATATGGGACACCTTAGGGTGGCCTAGTGGAAAGTTATGACTTTCTATGTTGATTATTCACCACCAGAAAGGCCACCAGAATACTACCTCCCTATCACTCCAACAGGCTGGGGGGATGATGATGAAATAACCTGATGAATTCAAAAGATGGGGCTATAATCAAAAGTTCAAAAGATTTATGCGAAAAATATCCACCAGAGGGATGGGAAGCTGATGATATAATAATTATTCCAACACCAGAAGACATGCTTGGAGTTTCATCAGGAAAGCCGGAAAGAAAGCCAGAAGACGTGGATCCAAGATCCTGAAGAAGGAAGAAGAAATTTCCCTGCTACGGCTGGATAAGTGAGAGTGATGATGATGAAGAATGTGCTCTCCCAAGTATCTGGGAAGACACTCCGTGGGATGATAATCCATTCTATGATCTTGATGAAGATCTACCAAGAGAAAGTGATGATAAAACCAAATAAATGAAGATTTTGAAGAAAGTGAAGAGGAAGATTTAGGCTCCTATTTCTTGGGTCTCGAGTGACCAGGAAATGGATTATCCTATAAATTCCCCTACTTCTGTACTTGATGAACAGCAACCTCCACATTGGGATGTCTCAAATCCTGAGGATGAACAATATTGGCAACAAGTGGTACAAGAAGTAGAGCAAGCTGAGGAGCAATACCATGCAGCAGAAGAAATGAACAAACTCTCTATACAGGAAGAATCAAGTTCAACAGAAGGTGAGGAACCTAATGATTGGCTGTCTTATATAGGTCAGAGTCAAGAAGAAGAAGCAATACAGAATGATGATGAGGAAGCGGTTCATGTAAGCATGGAGCAAATAGAAAGGATGGAATATCCAATTTTACAAGACATGATGAAGCAAGTGGAGCAGGCCTTTTCAAGTACCAGTGCCGTATCAAGGTACAACCCTCCACAAGAACCTCTAATGGGTCAAGTTAATTATCCTCCTGCGCAGAATAGAAGGCCAGAAGTCAGAGAACCACCTGCAATCTTTAATGGAAGATTTAAAGCAAAAGGATACGATCATCAACCATGGACCTTACCTTCTGCTCAAACAAATGAGGGTGCTATCCTCATTTTACCTGAAGATATTGGTCAATACTCAGAGGTAATTTCTCGATGGGAGTCCATTACCAACAATCTGGTGAATCAAAAGGTATGGGTTGATAATACGCAAAAAGTTCAATTTATTGAAAATCTCCTAGGAGAAAATGAAAAGAAAATGTGGATACAATGGCGTATGGCCTACGCCTCAGAATATGAAGCCTTAGTAAATATGGCAGGTGAAACACAGAATATATTATCAGCCATTAGGCGTTCATTCCTGCTGGAAGATCCCTATCAAGGATCCACAGCAGAGCAGGATCAGGCCTATGCAGATATTGTAAGATTATCATGTGCTAATATGAAGGATATTTTCTCTTATTTGAAAGATTTTGAAATGCTTGCAGCAAAATCAGGACGAATGTTCATTAGTCCTGAATTGTCAGATATGATATTTAAGAAAATGCCACCACTGATTGGTGAAGAAATAGCTGCTGCCTACAAGGAGAAGTACCCTGCTAATCAGGTAGGAATTGTACCTAGAATTCATTTTACCTACCAATATTTGGCAAATATATGCAAAACGGTAGCAGTACAAAGGTATGTCAAAGACTTGGCATTCTGTAGTAAAATACCTATACCAGGGTATTATAATAACAGGCAAAAGAAATATGGAGTCAGAAAGGCCAAGACATACAAAGGAAAACCCCATGATTCTCATATCAGGGTATTCAAAAGAAAGAAGAGTGAACAGCAAAAGAAGTGCAAATGTTTTATTTGCGGAGAACCTGGTCATTTTGCCAGAGATTGCAAGCGAAAGACAGGAAATATTGCAAGGGCAGCTGTGATGGACCAGCTAAATATTCCTACTGATTATGATGTTCTTTCTGTTGATATTAATGAAGATGATTCTGATGCAATCTGTTCATTCTCTGAAGGTGAAACAGGTCCAAACTATGTGAATGTAGCACTAAATGACACCCCATGGACTCATGAAGCAGTCTTTATGATGGGAGCTGAAAATTGTGGCTGGAGAAGTCAAGTTTTTGTAGGAGATTTCATGAAGAATTGCCCTCATGAATGGGAAGAGAATCAAGTCATCGCTGACAGTAAATATGTATGCTGTACTTTTTGCAAATTAGTTACTACTGACAATATGCGGCTACATTGCATATTATGCAGGATGACAGTATGTCCAGCATGTGGACCATTCTATTTAAACAAAACTTTGGTGCTCAAAAAGAATGAGGTAATTCCACCTTATGAAAAGGAGGATCAAGTAATCCAAGGACTACTGGATTATACGCAATATTTGCGAAGTCTTGTTGACAAAAGGGCAGTAGAAAATCAAGTAAGAAATGATGAAGAAAAATTGTTTATTAAAGTCAAGAGAATATCTCCAACAGCAATTTTTCCAAAAAGAAGAACTGCAGGAGCAGCAGGCTATGATATTTTCACTAATGAAGAGGTACATATTTTAGCCTATCAACAAAGCCTCA
>NW_027429769.1:0-3080 GCF_044706935.1 Curcuma longa | reverse complement strand
GAATTTCAAGTTCACATCAGATGTAATACATATTGAGAAGAATATTTTTGATAATCTGATAAGTACAGTGATGGATATCATCAAAAAAATAAAAGACAATATGAATGTAATAAAAAAACTCACTCTTGATGTCGATAAAAATATTAGGGGACTAAAGTCAAAGATAGTTTATACATTGAATAGGGATCAGAGAGGTGTTGTTTATGAAGGGTTAAAATCATTAAAAATTTTAGATGATTATGTCTCTAATATTAAAAGATGTGTTGATTTGAAGGATTGCAAAATGATTGATTTGAAAAGTCATGACTATCATATATTCATGGAAAGACTTATTCATATTACTTTTAAGGAACTTTTACCAAATTATATGTAGGGTGCCATTTCGAAGTTAATCATTTTCTTTCATTATATTTGCTCAATAGTTTTGAGACATTCACACATGGAGACTTTAGAGAGAGATATTCTAATCATTTGGTAATTTAGAAAGGATATTTTCACCTTCATTTTTTGATTTCATTGAACATCTTTTGGTTCACTTATTATATGAGGCCAAAGTTGGAGGTCTTGTCTATTTTCGATGGATATATCCATTTGAAAGGTAAAATTTTAGATTTCAATTAATGTATAAAAATTTACTAATCTTATTATATATTTTTGATAGCTAATATAATTTCTTATATTATAATTAGATTCCTATATTATTTGAAGAAAAAAGTAAAAAATAAAGCACATGTTGAAACCTCTATTATTAATGCATACATTGTAGAAGAAGTAACAACTTTTGCATCATATTATTTTGAACATCACGTTAAGAGCAAAAGGTGGAGACCGAGAAGAAATGATGAGGGCCCTATTGATCCAAATTTAAACTCATTCTCAATTTGAACTATCTTGGTTAACCAAGTAGACAATGTAAGTAGAGATATTTAACTGATCAAGAATGACATGCAGCTTAGATATATATTTACTGAATTATCTAGAAGTCATGTCATATTTTGAATTAGTATATATTTTATATTTTTTAAATTTTTTATATCGTAAATTCTTTGTGTTATAATTATTTTTTTAAAGAATTTTTCAAAACCTATATTCTGAAATATCGGCACAAGACTTTGATCGCTTTTGCAAAGCAGAATTTACATCGTGGTTCAAATCATATGTAAGTAGTTAATTAAATTGTAGTATGATTTATACGTATGCAAACTTTTAAACATATTTATTTGACTTTAGGTTCAAGAAAACCAAGCTCACCTTGAGTAGGAATTTCTATTTCATCTTTCTTGGGGTCCAAAAGCATTGGTACGTACTTAGCCAACATATTTCATAAATGTATATAATTTTCATACTCATGAATATGAAATGAGAAAGACTAAAATGAATAGTGGGGTATGTGTTCAGTTATCAAATCGTCATAGAGGTGCAAGTAATGATTTTTATGGTTTGCTCGATGAAATTATAAATGTAGAATACCCCGGACTAGAAATGTGAGATATGGTAAATTTTTTCATATTCCTCATTATGTAACAAATATTTGTCACTTTATCTCATAACAATTTTAGTTGATAGTTTCGATGTGGTGGCCATAGACAGTGTACTCCTGGATAGTCTGCATTGGCACCTAGCACTATACCTACACCCTACCTTGATTCGATAAGACCATCTCATGTACCTTCGCCAGATTCGTCGCCATTGCAGTCTCCAGGCCCTTCACCTAGATAGTCCGCTACTGAGTTGTAAAATATTCGAGAGTATATAGTCCCTCATGGAGATTCATAAGTATTTACAAATTTAGTATTCTTTATTCTAGCTTAAAAATAATGTCTTATACTTATTGGATTATTTATGCCTAGTATATTTGTGTTGTACCACAAGTAACACTTTATCTAGTTGTGATCCCTTGTTTAGTAAAGTTCATTTTGGAGGCCATTTCACCTTTTTGATCATGGCTGTAGTTTTTCTGTTCCAAGGTGATATTTAAGATGTTATCACTAAATATAGGTTGGAGAACATTAGTAACTAGAAAACTATATGTAAATCACTATATGTGTTGCACTAATATATATGATTTAGTTACTTGTTATAGCAGGTCTATGTAAATTGCCTACTAGTACACTTTAATTATATGTTTTCTTACATAATGGTTGTCTTATCAATTTTTTGAATATTCACTTTTCATCTTATGTAGTTTATTTAAAATATTTGTTTGAAATTTTATGATAGATTTCAAAATTCTATACGTATTATTCGTAATATCAATAACATTTTGAATAACCATTGGGGAGGGGGCTTCAATGACATATACCAGCACTCCAACACCATAAAAGAGTTATGGTGGAACGAATTTAAGGTGTATATCCCTTTCAGTTGATATATAAAATTAAAATGAATATATAATCATTTTTTTTTAAATTTTAGCGGGCATTCAATTGGGATTCATCTGAGGGATTGGAAATAAAGAGAATCTTTAAGAAAATATATATATAGGGATCGCATTCAGCATGTACTCAATCATGCAAAGACTAGGAAAAAAATAACCCTGCATCACCGAAGAAAATTAGGCTAGGATTGTCGATTTTTGACAAATCGAGGAGTAAATAAAGGAGTCACCAGTGTTGGTGTAGGGAGCAACAGATGATCAAACCTTGATTTTGATAATGACACAAGGTTCAAGTTAAGTGTGTGGTTTGTACAGATAAGTTTATCTAAGTGTTCAAGGAGCATAGGAAAGTCCTAGTTGAGTCTAGGCAAAGCAAGTCCTAGTGTGGAGTCTAGGCAAAGGAAAGTCCTAGTGTGGAGTCTATGCAGAAGTCTTAGCAAGATCAAGTACACTAGGTAAAAGTCCAAGCAGGTCGAGAGGACTAGATGCATGACAGAAATCTAGGCAGGTCAGTTGGACTAGATGCATGGTGCAAAGTCCAAACAGGTCTGGTGGACTAGTTGTTTGGCGAGAAGTCTAGGCGATCAGGTGGACCAGTTGCCTAGCAGCAAATCCTGCGGACCGAGGATCAAGGCTAAGTACGAAGTTCAACAAGTCTAGAGAACTTCTTGGCAAACAAGTAAATTCTACCAAGTAGAGTGGG
>NW_027429768.1:0-1159 GCF_044706935.1 Curcuma longa | reverse complement strand
AGGGAGTTGCTTGGAAACCGTTTCGTTGATTTCCCTTATAAAAAATTTTTCAGCAAAGTACGAAACTTTCCAAGAAGCCCCGCGGATCGCTGGCTTCTTGTGTTTGTTTTCAGGTTCCATACAAAGGTAAATATAACTAAAAGAATTGCAGCGGAAAGATAATTTTAGTTATACCTTTCACATTAGAATATATTGTGTGGATGAAATTTGTACCCGAAGACCTCTTGATCTTCTGTTGTATTCCTCTCCTCTTCTCGAACGTTGTGTGGGCAACGATCCTTCAAGAATTTCTCCACCAGAATTCTCCTCTCCGATGGCTAGCTAAACTTTCCTTCCTTCTCTTTGTCTGGAGAAAAGAGAAGAGGAAGAAGGAGGTTGGCTGCCGAGAGAGTCTCGGCCACCAAAGGATTAGAGTCGTGTGTCCTCAACCCTTTTGTAAGCTCCTTCTTTTATAGCCTAGCCATCTCCCAAATATGGTATGATTTGTATCATAAATATGGTATGATTTAGATCATAAACATGGTATGATTGGATTTAATCCGATCAGAGAATTTGGTATGATTTCGAAAGTTTCCTATTCGAACCCAGGTGTTTAATCGATAAAGGAATCGATTAAACATCGCTATTTTTTCTCATCAACACTGGTAATCGATCAGGTGATCGATTACCAGGCTAGTAATCGATCAGCTGATCGATTACCAATCGATCTCCCACGGAGATTGGTAATCGATCAGCTGATCGATTACACCACTTAGCATGGGTTCGAATGTCTGGTTTCTTCATGAATTCTTCCAATGTGGATTTGAGGATTCCCAGAGGCTACAGCAGGGACCTAAAGGAGGAATTGGTTTTGGTCTCCTGATGAACTTAAGCTTCCCATGCTCTTCACCGAACACACAGCTTAAGTCTATCAATAATAACTCATTCCACTGAGAGTTATTATTGCACTACCGCACCAATCCCATATTATAATATGGGCTCCTTCTTACTATAAGTACATTAGTCTCCCTGTGTTTAAAATATCGTATGTCCGTCAATTAAATGAGTTACTGACAACTCAAATTTAATCAACTTCTAATCCAAAAGTAGTACCACTCAACCTTATTATCATGCGGACAAGGTCCACCTTCATGGTTTACATGATAATCCTTATGAGCTC
>NW_027429767.1:0-1005 GCF_044706935.1 Curcuma longa | reverse complement strand
GTCGAGGGCCCACGTAAGGGCGGGCGTTACATTACTACTAGCTATAGCAAAACTATACATGTCAAATAACTTATCTAAAAAGATAAGACAAGATACCCGCCTTTTAGAAAGTGGTCCGTATCAACAAAGAAAACCTCCATCCAGAAATCCGGTAGCAAGTCAATATCCTGTATCATGGACTTAATCTTAGCTATTTTCATAACATGGGGATTGATTACGGAGAAATTAAATTGTATCAAATCCGATCCTAGACATTCCTATTCATTTCATTTCAATCACAGTGATCAAACAACCACAAAATCCTTTGTGAATGAGCACGACTACTAAATAATGCCGTCCATGATTGACAAAAACAAATACAGTTTTGCTCGGTCTACTAGCGTATTAGCAAGTCAATGTCAATGACTATAATACTGTTAATTAATTGAATCTCTGTCAAACTAACTGGCAATGGAATTATTCTGATTGCTAGCACATAAAATTATTTTCCTGCTCGGATTGTTTGTTCAGGTACTCTACCATAATATCAGTCAGTCTTAATGGTCTCCCTGAGCAGATTCATTTCCAAGCTTCTATCATCTGGACTGTCTAGTAATAATCAATTCTTATCTAACTAATTGGTCTACTTTGGTGGATTAAAATATCACATCTGGAATCCAAAGAAAATCTATTATGTTCATAATAAAACAAAAGCCTGAGTCCTCATTTATTTAAGAGTTCAAGAGTTTTGAATAAATGTATAGGATCAGAAAAGAAAGTCATATAGATACGACACGAAGGGCAGAATCAAAAATATCCCCCAAACCATCTCTTTTTCCCTGATACTTGTGACCATCCTAGAAATCCAACACAATCAACAACCCAAATGGAAATAATACCTCACCTCAGCCCCCTTTGCTCGCTGCGAAGGAGGAGGCGACGCCGAGGGTTGAGAACAACGAGATCCAAGTGCGAGGACAGCGACGTGGCGCTAAGGGTTGCGGTTCAGGCTCAGAGGAGAGGGAC
>NW_027429766.1:0-1178 GCF_044706935.1 Curcuma longa | reverse complement strand
TGTTGGAGTATACTGAAAAGACTAGCTCTTTTGTATATAAACATTTCATGAAATAAAGGAATCATGTTTTGGTCAAATGGTTGCAATAGATTAGACTTGTAACATGTCCCCTTAATTTACATTGTAGATAACATGGTGTCTGTGAGACACAGAAGATCATGATTATCAGCTCCTTGTAAATTATAAATTAAGGCTCACAACCAAGATGACTTTGGACAAACCATCGGGAACGGTTGTAGTGTAATTCAGTAACTGTCTATCTTGACTGTAGAATTACACTAGTACACTTTGTGTGTATTGAGTAGGACCATTGAGGTTGTTCAATTTACACTGACTCGCAAATTGAACAAGACCTCTGTTATTAGATTATTGAGTTGTCAGTGAACTCAGATAATTGATGGACATACGATATCTTAAACACGGGGAGCAATGCATAAAATAATAAGAAGGAACCCATAACGTAATTTGGGGATTGGATTGGTAGTGCAATAATGATCCTCTAGTGGAATGGATCGTTATTGATGGATGTAGGTGTGTATTCGGAGTTGAATACGGGATCCGAAACCCATCAGAAGGCCAGATCCAATACCTCCTCGAGGTCCCTGCTGTAGCCTAAAGAAATCTCTAAAAGATGCAATCAAACGGATGAGATTAGTTCTCAGCCGTCGGATAAGATTTAACCGATGGATGAGATTGGTTCTCAACCGTAGGATGAGTTAGTGGATGAGATCAACTTGTATCCTTGGGATTAGATCAAGTTGCATCCAATGGATCGAAATAAATAAAGAGGATCAAAAGAGATTAAATTAGAACCGTTGGATGAGATCTAGTTGCGTCCGATGGACGAGATCTCTTCGGTTCGGTTTTAATTCTCTTTGGAAGCAAGAACCGGTTCACAAGGTGAACCGAACCCATCCCCTCTATAGCCCACGCCCAAGTGATGATTTGTGGCCATTGGATCGAAGAGATCAAGTTATATTAAAGAAGATTATATTAGAACCATTAGATGAGATTAAGTTGCATCCGATGGATGAGATCTCCTTGGTTTGTTTTTATTTCTCTTAAATATAAAGATGGAAACAAATCCTCCTTGATGTGGCCGGCCACCTCTCTCTCCATGGATATGGAAATGTTTTTTTAAAATAAAAACTGAAGGGGACCGCCAAGCAATCAAAGGA
>NW_027429765.1:0-1057 GCF_044706935.1 Curcuma longa | reverse complement strand
CAAGATCTAAACCAAGTTTGCTGCCGAAACTCACCGTCCGCCCCCTTCTATCAGATTTTGACAAAACAAGTTGTAAGTTCCATCAAAATCTGAAATCAACACCTAAGATCCAAGAAGGTCCAATGAAACTAAGAATTTAGGCTTACCAGTCAATCACCTCGTCCAGCTTCCCTGTGGTACCGATCGCCGCCGCCATCTCTGCCATCATTTGGTTACGGAGCCGCTACACACGGATGCTAACCTCCGGTGAGGAGTAGCTATATAGATCGGGGCAGCAAGGTCGCCGAGCTTTGTGTTCTTGGACATGATCGGAGTTGAAGAAGAGGAAGTGTCGGACGAAGGAACCTTCGATTGAAGGGGAATCGCGGCTTCGGCGCGGGTGAGGAAAGGAGATCGCTCATCACATGAGTGGAACCCAAAGGCTGCCTCTCACCGGAGGAGGAGAGGAAGAAGGCTTCAGTAATTTAGAATCGGCGATCCTAGGATCGATCGACTTAATCTTCTTTGAAGATTTTGTCGATTGATCCAGGCGGGATAAAATTTTTGTCCTGTGGGGTTCTATGCTTCTCGGAGCAGATAGAATCCGGAACATGGGACGAAGATCCAGAACGCCAACAATGGTATCAGAGCGAGGTTCTCCGATTCCGATAAATTACTTCGGTTTTAGTTTTGCATGCTAGTCACACATGTTCAATAGTTAGAAATTTGCAATAGTTTAACTCGGTGTTGCAGGGTAATTATTTTCCAACTATTGTGGCCAAATATGTGTGAATGTTTGTATGTATGTGTATGCATAGGAATTAAATACGGGGGTTGACTGTATTAGTTTAAATTTTTGCAAATAAAATTTTTGTACACTCCTTCAATGGAGTATAGGATCAATTTGTAAAAATTTTATTTATATGCATCGACCGGGTTCCTAGCAAGGTGCGGATCTTTGGGGCCACAAAGGCGCAGCGGAAAAGGAAGCGAGGCGGTCAAAGCCAAGTTGCAGCAAAGGAAAAATAAAAGGCCATAATAGTTGGAAATAGTTTTAGTTTTATTATTTCCATATTTA
>NW_027429764.1:0-4961 GCF_044706935.1 Curcuma longa | reverse complement strand
ACACATCCAAACATCAAGTCCTGTTTGGATCAACCCTTGGTCAAACTGACCAGACTTAGGTGTATTGTCAAACATCGAAACTCTAGGCAAGATCTTAGTGCATCTTGCATCAACACACAAGTACCAGAGAAATTCTCCGACTTCAGCGTTTGCCACTAGATTAGGTAAGCTTCTTGTCGAACTACCGGGGCAGGACCTACTGGTGGTACTGGTGTAGCTGCAGGCATAACTGGTATCGCCTGCTGGTTCCCTGGTGGGGTGGTAGGGGTTTCCTTGCTAATTCATTAGAGCATTTATCACTTGCTACTGCTCCGTGACTTGACGCTGGAGTTTAGTAACCACATGCATAAGATCAGGTGGGGGTACTGTTGCCCCCCGGGGCATAGCTGAGTTGGTTACGACTTAGCAGAGTTGCAGAAGAGGGCAAGGGTTCGAATCCTGGCGAAGCCAGGCAACACCCTCCTGCGTCGTGATCAACTGCAGTTTCCCGATTTACCTCCTCACAAATGGTCGGGGGGCCGATCGTGTGGGGCCGCTAGGGTGGCGGATTCCACCTTTTTTTGCAGAAAAGAAGAGGTGGGGGTACTGTCTCATCGACTCTGTTACTGCGTCTTCTAGCCATGCTTATTTTCATAAATGAAAACAAGGCTAGCATAAGATTATCATTCTTACATATATTCATGTATATTTAAACTAAAAGCATTCCTTATCATATATAAAAGAAATAGAATAGACATAGAATTTCTTACTTGGAGCGGCAGGATGGAAGCTTGATGTGTGTGTGTAGTGGGAAGGCAGACCTGCTCTGATACCAACCAGTAACGCCCGCCCTTCTCGTACTTATAGAGGGGAGGAAGGGCGGCGCTACACGAACATACATGCATGCATATACAGTGGAAGAATTTGAACTTAAAATAACGAAACATGCATTTACATTTAACCATGTAAATATCTCAACATCTTAAACATGTAGCATGTAAACATTACAGCATGTGAGTATGCTTAGTATTCATGTATATAAACCATCAAAACAAGTCTAAGTTAACATCAAGTAGCAATCATCAAAAAGGCATCAAGTAGTAATCGACTCTTAACAATTAACATGCAAAACTTTAGAACATGCATAAGTCATGAAACATAAAGCAGATCTCTTCCACCATACCATTGCCACACACATCTTTGGCCCTCCTGTTGCTCCCTTTAGTTTAGCCATTCTTTACCCTTTTCTGCAGTACAAGGGAAACATGAAAACTATAAGCACATAGGCTTAGTAAGATCCTTTCCTACTCACAAAAGCCATACATCATGAATTAAACAGAGTAGTGACATGTTCATTTAGACAACATATAGGCATAGCATTCATATAAAGTAGTGGCATAAACATCTAGAAAAAACATAGAAACTTAGCATTCTTATCACAATAGTATATCATCTCAAGCATGATAATCACATAGACATAAAATGGGTATATGCAAGATGTTCTTTGAAAACATATATATTATAGGTATTTAAACATAATCTCAACATGAGGGCCCGACATTGTACCACATACATTATTTTACACGCATCCCTAAAATAGATCCGAGGTAGCTAATCCCGAACCCACTAGGGAATTAGGTTCGTACTACGACCGTCGACCTAGGGGCAACGTAGGAGCTCATCCCGTACTACGACCGTCGACCTAGGGGCGACGTAGGAGCCCATCCCATGGACCTTGCTAGGGTCCGGTACAAGCCATACAAAAGTAAAATAACATATCTTGTTCCTTGTCATAACATAAAGAGTGCTCTTAGTCCCAACTCATAGGGAAGCATCTCTTAAGCATTTCATCATACATAAGCCATGCATAACATAGGTGTGCCCTAGTGGGCATGAAACATAAGCATGTACATCATGACACAATAAGCATAACATAAGCATGCATTAATAGAGTTAACATGGACATAAGGTGGTGACATAAAGAAATCATGCTAACATAAAGTCTAGCTATCATCATGTCAACATCATGTATATATAGCATGGCATGAAAGATCATTAGTAAGCATGTTTGGGGTTTTTATTTTTTTTTCCCTAGCCTCAAAACACTTCTGGCCGAAACTTACAAGGGGCATGATCCTAGGTTTTAAGTAGCCTCAAGCATGGAAAACATTAAACTAACATCACATAATACATAGCATAACATGGGAAACTTTTAGCAAGCATAGATGGGCTTGGGATTTTCCCCTAACCCTAGTTCTTGGACATGGCCGAAACTTCTAAAGGCATGGTCCTAGGTTTTTAAGAAACATCAAGCATGGAAAACATCAAACTAACATCGCATAATACCTAGCATAACATGGGAGACTTTTAGCAAGCATAGATGGGTTTGGGATTTTCCCCTAACCCTAGTTCTTGGACTTGGCCGAAACTTACAAGGCATGGTCCTAGGTTTTAAGCAATCGAAAACACTCGAAACAACTTGTACTGCAGGTGAGGGGATTACTTACATCCTCTCGCTTGGTTTACTACAAGAAAATATACTCTTGGTAGAGAGAAGAGAAGACCTCTGCTCCTAGAATTTCCTTTGCGTATCCTTGCCTTAATAAGGGAAAAAGCCCTTGAGTGATTCCCTTGTGAACTTCCTAGGGAGGAACCCTAGACCTTGAGCTTTCGAAAATGGAAGAAGAAGAGGGGTGGTTTCGGTGGAGGAAGAAGAATGAGAAAGAAGAAAATGACTTTTCATCCCCTTGCCTCTCCACTTACTCCTATTTATTCTAAGTGAAGGTGTCCCTTCGCCTCCCCTACCCTTATCTACCATTTCCCTTGCCTTTCTAATAACACTCGTGCTGGGGCTCTTGGTTATCACATGCATCATAAGGGTTTGCTACTTGCTTGGAGATTTGGGGTTCGAACCTTAGCTATGCATTCTTTTTGCTCTATTTTCTTTTATTTTTGAAAGAACCCACATAAAAGCCTATTATAATCATGCAAAAATTCTTATAAAATTGCTAGAAATTTTATGGGCGTTACAGCCTCCGCTCGACAACCCGTCCGGGAGGAGGAGTCGGGGGAGCCGCAACTCCCCGTAGCGGAGAGTCGGCCCATGCCACCTCCGACGTCCCAACCAAAGAAGAAACATCATCGACCCCGATTCTCCTACGAGGGAGAGAAGCAGCCATGAAGAAGTCGTGCGCCTCTAAGGATTATCAGCCGACCCTGAGTGCTCCTGACTTAGGGGAACCGGCTCTTCCGGCTGAGTTGGGAGCCTTGCCTTCGTTGGAACCAGAGGCTATCGAAGTAGTCTCCATGGTCGAGACAGCAACAGAGGCGGCAACTGAGCCTAGTGCTGCGGAAGCGGTTCCTATTCTGGAAAGGACTGATGGGGCGCAAGCTGAAGCCTCGACTCTGACTCTTGCTGTGGAAGGATTAGAGAGGACCAACTCTGGGGGTGGAATTCCTACCCCTTCCTCCTCAATACCTGGGCTGAGCACGGAGTCGGGCGGAATGCCCATAGACCGATCGGATGCTCCCTTCACCGTGGAGGATGTACTGAGCGTGATGGAGAGGATTCGGTCCATCCAAGGAGCTGACGCCTTCGAAATGATAAGCATGACCGAGCTTACCAGTCGTAACAACGGCAATCTATTGAGGGTAAGCTAGTTCTTTGCTGATATTCCACGTTTATGCTTAGCTAACTGACATTGATATTCTCGATATAGGTCTGGGCCGAGCACTTGGAGCTTCATTATCAAATGTCGCACCTTTATCGAAGGTTCCACGCAATGGAGAAGCTTGTAGTTGATTTGCAGAGCGTGGGAGTCGGGGTTGATCCAAGAGTTGGGTGAGGCTCGAGCCGAAGCGACCTGGAGCAAACAGGAAGCTGAACACTACCGAGCGGAATTGCTGGGGACTCAGGAGAAGGTGGAGGCCTTAGAGCTGGACTTGGCTGCGGCTTGGGCCAAGGAACAAGAAGAGCTGAAACAAACCCGAGACCAGCTAGCCCAGCGGAATAAAGAACTGTCCCGAGTTCTCGAGGACTCCGCTGCCCTAAAGAAACAAGTGGAGGGTGCGATCGAAGGGCAAAGGGTCCTTGAGGTCGCGTTGGAAGGGGCTCGGGCCAACTTGAAAGCCTACAAGGAGGGAGAAGTGAATCGAGTGCGAGCCTCCCAAGAAGCTTGGTTGCAATCCGAGGACCAGTTCCAGGCGAAGACTGCAAGGATGCTACAACACGGCTTCGAGGGAGCATTGAAGCAAGTATGTCAGACTGGGCTACTTCCCGCTGGTACTTCGTTAGCCTTCCTAGATATAGACAAGGTCTGGGCCGAGCTGCCTGAGTCGGAGAGGAGAGGGTAGTGATAGGAGTCCTGTACTTGTCAACTTTTGACTTAATGGCAAGTTCCTTTTGTGTAAGGCTTACGATTTATCTTTTTGCGCTCGGTTGCAATCTCGACTTCGGAGTATTCAGTCGAAGGACTGACTCGGGACCCAGACGTCTTTGCAACTAAAAGGCATAAGGAGCTCAATCCCACCCACGATCGAATTTGGAGGGGTTAGACCCTGAGAAGGGCAATCGTCGAAGGACGCCGCTAGTTCGAGACAAGACTATGAGCTCAATCCCGACTATGTCCAAGTCGGGAGAGGTTGGACCCTGAAAAAGGTAATTACTGATGGAGCTGGTCTGAGATCAGAAAATGAGCTCGATCCTGACTATGTCCGAGTCGGGAGAAGTTGAACCCTGAAAAAGGCAATTGCTGATGAAGCTGGTCCGAGATCAGAAAATAAGTTCGATCCCGACTATGTACGAGTCGGGAGAGGTTGAACCCTGAAAAGGGCAATTGCTGATGGAGTTGGCCCGAGATCAGAAAATGAGCTCGATCCTGACTATATCTGAGTCGGGAGAGGTTGAACCCTAAAAAGGGTAATTACTGATGGAGCTGGTCTGAGACCAGAAAATGAGCTCGATTCTGACTATGTCCGAGTCA
>NW_027429763.1:0-19926 GCF_044706935.1 Curcuma longa | reverse complement strand
AGATTTGATTTTTTTTTTTTACAAAAAACTCTTTCCCTTTTTCGATTCATTCCCATCCAATCAAAAAAGTTTTTTTGATTGGAGTTGTTTTTTTTGTATAGATTTGTTTCTTTTTCTTGATGTTTTGAAAGAAAAAAAAGATCTTTTTTTTTCAATTTTTTTATATTAATATTTATTTTTTTAGTCTTAGCTTTTTTTTCAAGTTTAGTACCAATATGTACATTTGTAAAGTGGATAATATCGATATCGTTTACATCAATAGTGTTTTTCGGGTAAAAATGTAGAATTCTACAATCAAAATATTTCCTATTCAGATTTTTATGCTTATTAAAAACATAATTTTTTTCTATGGAATTGATAATTCCATAAAAAAATTCGGGTTTCTGTATGTCGAAATTATATGGAATTTTTTGGTTCCTTTTTAGCTGTAATTTTGGTTTATAAATAGAGGAATCTTTACTATCCCCTATATATTTATGTGATAAAAGATCATATACATATTGCTTTTTTAATTTTTCTTTTTGATTCGGCCATAAATACACTGTATAGAAATTTTCTTTTTTGTAATGAATTGATCGGTCTTTTTCTTTTTTATATGAAGAAAATTTCATTGATTCTTTATTGTGAATCGTACAATTTTGATTGATTTTTTTTCGCCATTTTTTCGCTACTAATACTAATCGAGACCATTTGCTCTGAGATAAATTGTATGCATAATTACCCTTTAACCAGTTTTTCCATTCATTCATTCCAGGCTTCTTTATTTTCTTATACTTATACCTTGATTTGGAGTTAAATATTCCTCGGGTTATAGAATAATACTTTATCTTGTCCTTAATAAAAGGATGGGTACCGCGATATTGAAGTACAGATCTAAAGTGATGGTTGTTAAGTAATTGGGTTTGTGATATTTTGTAAAATACATATGCTTGGGACAAGGAAGATAAATCGTAATAAGTATTTGAATTATTACTAGGATTAGAAAAGTCCTTTTCTTTTTCTATAGTCGAAATCAAGTTCATTGTATGTTGATCTGTTTCATCAATTCCTTCTTGATTTCTTTCATCGTTGTAAATGGATTCATTGATAATTTTTTTTGTTGAAAGTTGTGCATTGACCTTCGAAATGCTAACCATACATAGCAGGATATCCATGTATATTTTTTCAATGAAAGATTTCATAAAATAATGTGATTTGCATATTAATCGAGTATTTATTCTTTTGAATATCCGCCAAATATCTTTCTTTAATTCTGGTCTTTTATCATCATAGGCTGGAACTTTTTTTTTCTTTTCTTTTGCGATTTCTTCTATTTGATTCCTGATTATGATTGTCTTATCAGCAAGATCTTTCATTTCATTTTCTATGAATAAAAAATTTGTCCAATTCATAGATTGAATTTGCATGGTCGATTCAGGAATAATCTTATTATTATCTTTTGAATCTTTTGCATTTTCATTTGGTTCATATACTTTCACCTTCTTGAATTCAAATAAAGAAATTGGGTTTACTTTTTCAAGTTTATTCATTATTCGTTTTAGAACTGGAAAAATTTTGATAACCCATGGTTTTGAAACTTTTACTTTTAGAGGTAGAAAATAATTCTTTTTCACTTTTCGAATATTTTTTTTTAGTTCTTTATATATGGGTTCAAAAAAAGAAGGTAGGGTTCGGGCAGGACCAAAAGGAAGTTCTGTTTCCGTTCCCCAAACTGTTAAAAAACTAGAATTTTCTTGTTTTACTTTTTTTTTCATTGGATCTCCATGATGAGATCGTAGTTTAGATCTTCGCCAAGGTTTTAAACGGAAAGGAAATAGAATTTTTACCTGAAGACCATCTGTTAACCAATCTTGAGGAAATTCTGTTTCTGATAGTGGAATACCATTATACGTACATTTAACATGCATTTCACTCTTCCAGTCCTTAAAATCCTCATACCACTCGGGGTATTGGAATAATAACATACGTCCAACATTTTTAGCTATTATCAATGAAGGCAATATAATGTTTTTTCTAAGAAAAGCGTGGATCAGGAGTATCAAACTTCTTATTGCTTGAGCAAATATAACGCTATCCCAAATTTCTGCTATTGCCATTCGTTCATTTTCTTCTTCTCTCTTCTTCTCGTTTTCATCGAGAGCCTTCAGAGTTTTCTTCATCTTTTCTTTCTCAAAATCGTCAATTTTTAATTCCGTTTTTGGTTTTTTCTTCGCAAAATTCCTAAAAATAGACTTAATATTTTGATCGATCTTGTTTAAAAGAGAAAAAAAAAATATGTTTTCTACTCGATCAAAAAAAAGCGGAGAATTTACATATGCTTGGAATGTGTTCCAAATAACTGTTTTACGTCTTTGAGCGCGTAAGGATCCTTTGATTAGACCTCGACGAAAATCAGGTTGTTGTGAGTAACGTATCAAAGCCAACTCGTTTATTTCATCATCGTTAGTCTCGGGATTCACGCTGTAGTCAGTATAAATCACCACTCGTCTGGCTTTTCTTGTACGAATTTCCTGATCTTGTTTCATTAGTTGCTCATGTTCATCTTCTTCATCTTCATCCTGTGCTAGTGCTTCTAACTCTTCAGTTAGTTTGTATAACCGTTGAGGAATTTTTTGAATGATTTTTTCTTTAAGGATTTCTTCTCCTTCTTCAATGATTTCTTCTCCATTGGTTGTAATTATATCGAATACGGATTTCAAAGATTTTGCTTTATTTTCTGAATTTATTTTTATTTCTTCTTCCAATAAAGAAGATTTTTTCAAATGAGAATTGGGTATGTACTCAAAAGATAATTGATCAATTGACGTTAACGAATTAATAATATAATTCCATGGTGATTTTTCATTAAGTGGATTTTTTTCATGTTCAAATTCTTGGTAATTATTAGAAATAGAAAATAGCCCATGAAGCTTATTTATCCAAACTATTTTCGTGGAATTTTCTTTCGAAGTAATTAAATGATTCATGGTTGTATGTGAATAGAATTTGTTTATTTTTCCACGATATGCGCCATTCAAAAGAGGATCATATGCTTTTGGCAAGTATTCTTGTTTATTCTCATCATTGCATAATCTGGTCCTTTTTTCTAGTATATCTAGAGTAAGAGATACTTTTTCTTTTTCTAGAATTTTTATTCTACTTATTAATTCATTACTCAAGTTGTACTTTTTTTGCTCATTGGTAGAAACCCAATAATTATATAGGTCTTCATGGATAAATTTTTCTGTCGTGTACAAAGAAATTTTACGTTCTATCATTTTTGAAAAAATCAATAAACTAGGTGGATATGTAAAAGATATTGTTTGTTTTCCATCACTTAAACATGTATAAAAAAAATATTGTGACATTTCATTTCGTATAGAACGTGCAAGTCGATTATTTTGTATATACCGTGATGGACGATTCCACCGCTTATAATTGAAAAGAAAAGTTACAAGAGATTTTTCAAAAGGATACGTTTTTTCCACTCGGATCTCTTCCGTTTGATCTATTTTGTCCGGATCCTCCTTTTCTTCCCAATAAAGGGAAGGGTTTTTTTTGGTGGATCCCGCTTGTTCCTGTTTAGTCTCCTTCCTTTCGAAAGTAGTTTCTACATCGCTTTCTTCCTCACTTTCTCTCCTTTCTTCCATTTCGTTTATTTTATTAGTAACAATAGGCGACGGCATTCTGCCTAAATAGTAGACACAGGTGATAAATAAGAGAATACTAATGATTCGACCCATAGAATTTCTCAATTCTGCCATAAGGTACTCGTACTTATACCTATTCGATTTAGATCGAATAGAAACATTTTGACGTATCCAGAATAATACCAATCTAACCCATTTCATGAAGAAAATATAACCAATTAACCAACCAATAAAACTACTTGTTACAAATAACATCTTGTTGTTGCATCGAAACAGATAAATGTTGACTAATCTGGCTAACGTTGAACTTGGTAAAATTAAATGGTTGAATAATTGAAAAATTAGATTATTCAGGAATACACATTGAATGCTGAGATTACGCATTGAATTTCCGGTAGTAGACCCATAATCAAAAAAGTTTTTGTGATTGTTCCAGAAGAAATGAAACAAAAGATAGGGTAGAACTAGGACAGTTATTGTATGAGGTCTACCCAATGCTAGATGCAGAGGCGCATAATAGATCGATATGAACATCAAGAGCTGTCCCATAATAAAACCAGTTGTTGCTGCTACCTCCTCCTCGGTTCCTCCTTCCATAGCCCGAGCTCGAAGAAGGAAGAGATAAGAGGGCCCTATGGAGAATGTAGTCAGAAATCCATAATAGAGTCCGACCAAAACGACCGAATTTATTATCTTCATGCATGAAGATAATAAATTACCTAGTAGAAAAGATTTAAAAATCATTACAAACCCTCCTTTTTCTTTTCTATTGCAATTTTTTGCTTATTATATGATAATTATGATAATTTCTTAACTTTCCATATATAGAAACAGATAGACTATAAATGACATCTCTTATGTCAATGACACCAAAGGGATATTAAATGAATGGAATTGGGATATAGATGGAATATAATGAAATAGAACCACTTTGAGGTTCCCTATGAAATGAGGCATGGAACGGAGCCACTACGAAGAAGTTCCGGGAGTTACGAAGGAAGCTTCGGACTCATATTGTTCATGGGTTGAGAACGGGAGTTGCACGCTATGAGGTCGAATCTTCCGTTGTTCCTCAATAGCTCA
This sequence comes from Curcuma longa, assembly GCF_044706935.1. Lineage (NCBI taxonomy): Eukaryota > Viridiplantae > Streptophyta > Magnoliopsida > Zingiberales > Zingiberaceae > Curcuma > Curcuma longa. The sequence goes on along the minus strand of NW_027429763.1, from coordinate 15,214 downwards.
GTGGTAGAGCGGTCGGCTGTTAACTGACTGGTCGTAGGTTCGAATCCTACTTGGGGAGATTTGATTCATTCTTAATTAAAGAATGAAGAATGGAATTAAAAGGCTCGCTTTGACCGTTAGGAGTAGGTAACCCGTTCGCTGTCTTTGTTTCTATTGCATTCTATCTCATCGTATCACATTCTGTTCTACGATATTTGAGAATCGCCGTCAATACCTCGGCGTAGATTATGCATGTGATAGCTGTTGTGTGGCCGTATAGGCCTTATTTTATATCTGTTTGTAGTTGGGCGTGTTTATTGGACGTGTAGTCCTTATTTTTGGCCGCATGTGGCCGTGTATTTTTGTATGTATTTAGGAAAATTGTCATGGTTACTGGGGAGATGCTGTCGAAATTTTTCGGACGGCCTTCTCGGGGCATGACATACTTATTTACAATAAGGCATATTGAAGTTCTAAGTTGGAGACTACACCATGTGGATGCCTATAAGAATAGGGTAAACACCTCAGTCTTTGTGATACGAGAAGCTAGATAATGACAAATCTTATGAAGTATGGGACTTTGGCATACTTTTCACAAAATAATACATAAATGTTATTTTATTTCCATATTTTACAATATTTAATAATCCTTTCACAAAATTTTTAAAAACTAATCATAAAACTAAAATTTTAGCCATACAACAAATTTTAGCAAAATTACTGTACTATATATTTTTAAAAATTTATAATATAGCAATAGTGAACAATTAAAAGTTCATTAGTGGCTAATAAAAAGCTTTCAATAGGCTTCATACACTTTGAGTATACACCCAATCTATTGTTGGGCACCGATACTAAAAATAAACACAAGTACAGTGGAAAAAGAACTTGTCAGAGATCCATGCGAATTCTAATAAGTCGTTTGTATAAAAAGATACCTCTTGATGCTTAAAACCTTTTCAAATATGAAAAGTGAAGTCGATCTGAGCGTGATCAATATGTTCACATCTCTATGAGATCCACACTAGCACAATTGCTCTTGTCTCACGAACACGATAGGAGAATCACGTAAATAATATAATGTTGTAGTGCTAACTACTATTTAAAGTTGAAACTGAACCTTAACTTTTAAGGTTGATGTGTTCTTATCAAATAATATCGTATTCAAAATTACTCAACCTCCAAGTCTCATCTAATAAGATATTATTTTCGTGCATATCCAAAATGCAAATGAAAATACAAACGTGGATATTAAACCGCAGGTTTTATTTTGTTTGCTTGTTTGAAAAACTCAAATCCATATTAGATTAACTCAATAATTCATCATATTAGATTAATCCATTAATATATGTTAAGATCCAATTAGATTAACTCATTAATCCAATAAGTTTAGGATCCAAAATAAATTTCAAATTTATTTTATTTTAGTCATACTAAAATAAAACTTCAAAATTGATGTACTTTCTGTGTAATAGATTCTCGTAATATTGATAGTAACTCTAAAATTTTATTTTAAAGACAAAAGTAATGAGTGATATCTAGCAATGCATCATAGCTACCCAATTGACGAGAATGTCGTAGATTTGACCTAACCTGTCTGTGACTATTTTATTGTATAACTTAGTCCTTTTGTCATGACATCTAGATTGATTTACAAGACATAGATAGTGTCATCCTCTCATCAATCTATGTGTTTATTAATCTCTAAATAGACTTACTTAACCAAACAAGCTCAATATCTTATATTGACTTACTTAAGCATGACTCATGTATTTTAATAGTCATATTTAATCAAGGAAGCCACAGGCATCACTTCCGTTGTATGGAAGGGATAAATTTTATCTACATCATTCACATTCCTCCGCATAGTTTATTGCATATCCAGTGAAAGACTTTATAATCGATCTTTATTATAAGTGATGTTTGTCAATACTAAAATACACAACTCCTTATGTAAAAACCGTAATGACTTCAGTTTAGAAAATTGTTTATATCAATAGTCACTATGAGAATGTCTATGACACTCATATAACAATCCATGAAACATTCTCATGATTGGGTCATTCAGTACATATTTTTTAATATATACACATATATTAACTTGATATCTCATATCCATAACTTATGAGATTAAGTCATCAGTTAACTTACATAATAGTTTTAATACATTAATATTGTCCTTATATATTAGTACTTAACTAGGGATAATTAAAAGTAGTGTTTATAGTTTCACATAATCAATTAAATAATCAATATGTTATAGAACCGAACCTATCACTCTAGGACAGTATTATATTTATTCAAATTTACACCAATTTTAAAGTAAATATAAAATATTATATTTTATTAAAATATAATACGGAAAATCCCAAATCAATCATCTCATGATTGACTCTTAAAGCTAATACTAAAGGTGTGTTTGGTTTAAGTTATCATACATAACCTTTGTTATGTGATTACCAGGTAATCACAGAACCAAAGTTTTGGGTAGGGATGGCAACGGGTTCGGGGATTGGCGGGGAAGCCTTCTCCATCCCCGTCCCCGAAACCCAAACTCATATATCATCCCCGTCCCCATCCCCGTCGGGTATCATAATTTAAATACCATCCCCGTCCCTGTCGGGTTTCGGGTATCCGCAGCGGGTTTCGGAGATCCCCACAGATTTCGGAGGTGATTTTCTCCGCGGGTATTTCCATGGGTATCCCCATACCCATACCCATCCCCCATCCCCGTCATGACATATTTAAAAAGTATTTTTTAAAATTTATTACTTTTTTATTAATTAAAAAAAGAAAATATTATCTGTTTTAGAAATAATGAAACTATAGTATTCAAACAAATAATTATCAATATGACTTATTTTTTCATTTGATATAAGGATATAATCAAATTAATAAATCTCAATGAATGAAATTATCAAAGTCGGGTTCGGGGATGGGGACGGGGGGATGGGGAATTTTTGGAATACCATCCCCAACCCATCCCCGCTTTTCGAGATTCGGGGATTCCCCATCCCCGCTTTTTCGGATTCGGGGATTCCCCGGTCAAAATGGGATCGGGGAACGGATTCCCCATCGGGTCGGTCTAATTGTCATCCCTAGTTTTGGGGTATAAAATATAACATGATGTTATTTGATTCAACTTATTTATTTGAAGGAAATAGAATATAACCAATTTAACATTTAGTATATTACCCTTGATTCAAATAAATTAAATTAAATTAGTAATATTAATGATGATAATAAATTGATAATATATCAAAAATAAATATAATTTTTTCAAATATTTTTAAAAAAATTAAAATAAACTTATATATTTTTAATAAAATAATTCATTAAATTAATAAATATAATTTATTAATTTTATTTTTTAATTTAAAATAAATTTATATATATATATATATATATATATATTTAAAAATCAATAAAATAATTATTTTAATAAAATAATTTATTGAATTAATAAATATAATTCATTAATTTTATTTTAATAAAATAATTTTTTAAAATAATTATTTTAATCAAATAATTCATTAAATTAATAAACATAATTTATTAATTTTATTTTTTAAAATTTAACATAAATTTATATATATTTTAATAAAATAATTTGTTAAAATAATTATTTTAATAAAATAATTTATTAAATTAATAAATATAATTTATTAATTTTATTTTTTAAATTTTAAAATAAATTATCTATTTTAAATTTATAAATCTTTAAATTAAAATTTATTAAATTAATTAACTCAGTTTCAATTAAACTTCATAATACATTTTAATTAACTGAGTTTTAAAATTGAAGAGTAATCATGAAAACAAAAATTTCATTAACCTCCAAAATTATAAAAAATCTTAAGCTACCAAGATAATCACATTCTCGAATTATAACTCATTTGCTAATGTAACGGTGATATTACATTACTTGGAATCGATCATAACCTGAACCAAACAAGGTTATCATTGATAACTTTAGACAAATAACCAATGTTATCAATGATAACCCCCAACCAAACACCCCCTAACATCTATCTCATCTAGTTAATTTATTTTGTCCTAAGTGATTAAATAGGTGTAGAGATTTATATATGTGAGTCCAAGATTGTGTTGGAGTTATGGTTCAAGTAAACGAATGAATGACGTAACAAGAAGACAATCTCTTAATTACAAACACCAAAGTCCTACCAAAATAATAGGTGGGATCTAGCTAAATTTTCAAGATGTGTACAAATAAATTAAATTTAAGTCGTCGACTAGACTAAATGCTATTTATGCGAATTAGATTCGAAGATGTTTTTGTCAAAAGTTGAAGAATTGGAGTTATGTAAAGCATTAAAGCTTGGAAGTATCTTAGCTTATTAAAAAAGAATACATCGTTATATATAGCCCTAAGCCATCTAACTTTTACCATCCAACTTTGTCGGATTAATAGCTATCTTTTTAGATTAATTTAAATTGACTACTTAATTAGTCTATTGAACCACTAACTAAAATCCTATCCTTCAGTCAATTTGATTATCTACTAAATTATTAGTATACTATACTTTAACTGAATCATTGAGTCATTTTTTAAAATGTGTAATTATTTTAAATATATAAGTAAATTTTAATCACCTTAGAATATATATACTCAAATTTAAAATTTAAATAAAAATAATTTATAATAATTTTGAACCAAAATCACATACTATTGTTAAGTGATTGAGCCACTTTAAAACCTTTTATAAAATTATTTTTAAATCCTTATTGGTAAGGATGATTAAAATTTTGATTCAATTAAAGTAACTAATTGAACTGAATTAATTTAGAAATTAAATTTGTCAATTAATTATGAACGTAATTTTAAAAATTAGTTAAACTGAATAAATTTTTTATTAAATAATAAAAAAATATTGAGGTTTTTTTTATTTTTTATTGAACTGATTGAGTTTTTATTTAAAAATTTTAATATTTTTAATTTGTTTTTTAAAAATAATTAATTTGGGTATAGATAAAATTGCTTAATTTTTTATCTATTCAACTTATTCAACTTTAATAGTAAAAATTGATTGATTCAATTGGTAAAAAAACCTCTATTAGTTTGATTTTATCAAGTCAGTTCAATTTTAACCAAATACTCATCCTTATAATTTGATGATTTTAAAAAATAAATAAACTCCAATAGCCTAAAATTCAGATTCAATCATAATCTGAAGAAAAAATTACTCATTATCTCTCGACCTATCTCTCAGCCTACTATAAAATAATTTTTACAAAAACTATTATACGTTCATATTTAAAAAAAAAAAAAAAAAAACTCGATGGCAAACCTTGAATTCTGGTGAGTCATGCTGATGAAAAAATAATAAAAAAATGTTGAAATACCTTCTTCTTCTTCGTTTTTTTAATTTCAAATTGAAAAAAGAGTCAAAATTATTGTAAATGTTATTTTAACTTTGCATTTGTAATATTTAGATCAGAATTTTATTTATTTTTTACTTAGGAAAAAAAACTTAAATATAAAGATTTTATAATTATTCTAAAATTTATAAATAATATTTTTTCTAAATTTATTGAAAATAACCCCTTATTCACCTATCACTCCTCTTTATATCCTTTATACTTATGGTTGGGGCAATATATCATAATTCAAGGTTGATCAAATTGATTAAGTTTGAATTGACTCAGTTGAGATTTTGATATTTGATCAATATATTAGTTGGTTTAGTGAGACGTTAAATAGGTCAAGGTTGATGTAATATTTATCAGTCGATCAATATGTTAGTTGATTGAAGAAGAGTCAAATAGGTCAGCATTGACTGAATACTTGACGATGGAAAAGTTCAAGTGGATTATAATTAACTAGACACTTGACAGTTGGAATCCAATATGGAGTTAGCACAAGAAGAAAGTCCAAGTGAGTCTTAGTTCACTACAAAAAAACAATGATTTTGGGACGAATTTTGCGACGAATTTTTAAAAAAAAATTCGTCGCAAAATATTCTGGGATGAATTTTGGGACGAATTCTTTTTCGTTGCTATAAAGTCGTTGCCAAACTTGGCGACGAAATTTCTCGTTTCGTTGCAGATATTTGCGACGAAAACAAAAATTCGTCCCCAAATTCGTCGCCGATTGGCGAAGAATATCTAATTCGTCGCCAAATTTGCGACGAAAATATTTTCGTCGCAAATCTGCGATGAAATTGATTCGTCGTGGATTTGCGACGAAAAAAGAATTCGTCGCAAATCTGCGACGAATTTGATATTCGTCGCAAAAATCTGCGACGAATTTGATATTCGTCGCAAAAAACTGCGACGAATTAGATATTCGTCGCCAATCTGCGATGAATTTGGGGACGAATTTTGGGACGAAATAATTTTTGTTGCAAAATTCGTCGCAAAATTAATCCCCTTTATTTGTTGATTATCCCATAGATTTGCGACGACAATGTTTTCGTCACAAATTTGCGACGAATTTGATTTTCGTCGCAGATTTGCGACGAATTTAATTTTCGTCGCAGATTTGCGACGAATTTAATTTTCGTCGCAAATCTGCGACGAATTTGGGGACGAATTTGCGGACGAAATCATTTTTGTCGCAGAATTCGTTGCAAATCTGCGACGAATCCAGTTTTCGTTGCAAATCTGCGACGAATTTGGGGACGAATTTAGGGACGAAATCATTTTCGTCGCAGAATTCGTCGCAAAATCAAATTTTTACTTTCCCACCCCATTATTTGTTGATTATCCCATATATACAATACACGATCCAATCGGATCGAATCAAATTTTACAAATAATCTGTACACATATTAATATCAATCCACATCCGCATACACATATCAATTCACACAAATTAAAATCACAAACATCCACATCCATATATATCGTCAATCCATACTGTACAAATTAATATACATATCAATCCACATCCACATACATATATCAATTCACACAAATTGAAATCACAAACATCCATATCCATATATATCAATCCACACTCTACAAATATACATATCAATACATATCATGATCAAATACATTAATATCACTCCAGAACAACATCAATATCAACAGGTAGCATTTTGATCTGGATCAGAGTAATAGGAACTCCTCTGGTGTCGAAGGATGAAGGTAAAGGCACAAAAGTTTCAATTAAAGCTCTTGTCTGAGAATGGTCAAGCAGCTCAAACCAGAAGTGTTGAGGTGTATAGTAGTTATCCTTGATAATCCCCTTGAATTGGTTCTCTGTGAGGGGTGCCAATATATTCTGATGCATCCGTAAAATCAAATCTGACTCCAATTTCTTTAAGTTCTTCTGTGTATTCCGTTATCTTTTCACCCTCCTACATAATGACCAATTGCAGTTTCTCGATTTACCTCCTCATAGATGATCGTGGGACCGACCATGTTGGACCGTTAAGGTGGTGGGTTCCACCTTTTGTAGAAGAAAAGAGAACTTCAAAATCTGTAACAGTTCCTGTAAAATTATCAGTGGCCAAATACTCCCTATTCAATATAAAATAGAGTGAGTGAGTGCTGTTAGTAATGCACAACAAAGGGAACCTGCGATATCAACCATTTTTGCATAGTAAGGGTGTCAGTGATAGCATAAGCCAAGAGATATCAAAACTTAGAAACTTACCTAAATTCATCGATACAATCTTAGTGAATTTAACACCCCATTAAAGGGGGAAAGAAAAATAGAGATAAAAAAATCGAACTGGGTATAAAGGTGTTCAAAAGGGCAATGGATGATAGCTGTATAACGAGGTAAGCCTTAAAAAAAAGAGAATACTTGATAACAACTGTATTATAATCACAGAAAATAATAGAGCAAGTTTAACTTTGATACGTCAAACAGTCGTTCAACACTTGAAAGACATCCACATAGTTGAGACCGAGTAGCTTGGAGTGTGATCAGGAAATAAAATTTTTAGTGTTTATGAACCAGAGGTATTGTGAACAAAAGTAGAGTCTATGGATCACGAACAATCTATTGAATGAAGCATGTAAAATGCGCCACTTTATTTCATAAAAACAAAAGTGACTCAATTTCTTCCTGTTCTTATTTTCTCTTAAACTTTTTCCCCCGTATTTGAATCAGTTCGAAATTTAAACCCATAAACACTGAAGGACCCTCCAAATAATACAGCAGCTCCGGCTAGGGGCTGCCAACGCCGGCCAGGGGCTGCCAGCGCCGGCCAGCGCCGGCCAGGGGCCAGGGGCTGCCAACGCCGACCAGAGGCGGCCAGCACCGGCCAGAGTCGGCCAGCGCCGTCCAGAGGCGTCCAGCGACGCCCGACACCGCCCAGGGCCAGCCAGCGCCGCCCGATGCCGCCCATCGTCCGGTGATCTCTCTCCAGCGGCGCCGGCGGCAAAAAACATAGAAAAAAAGGAAAAGGGAGGGAGAAAGCTTACCGCGAGCGAGGAGGAAAGATTTCGGACAGAAATCATCGAGATCCGGCGAAGGAAAGGTTCGGCGAGGGAGAAAATCGGCAAGGAACAGCTCCGGCGGCGTTCGTGGGAGAGAATCGGCGAAAGAATCGGCGAGAGGAGAAGATTTGGTCGCGTGGGAAGAAAAGGAGAAAGTCGGGATCTAGGTTTAAGTTATTTTTTTGCGACGAAATCATTTTCGTCGCAAAATTCGTCGCCAATTTGGCGACGAATTCCTGGATTCGTCGCCAAATTGGCGACGAATAATGGGTTTCGTCGCCAATTTGGCGACGAATCCATGCTTCGTCGCCAATTTGGCGACGAATCCAGGAATTCGTCGCCAAATTGGCGACGAATACTGGATTCGTCGCCAAGTTCGCGTGGAAAAAGTGGCGAACAGTCCAGATCTAGGGTTTCGCTGATTTGTTTGCGACGAATTCTATGTCGTCGCCAAATTCGGCGACGAAAGATTGAATTGCCAATTTGGCGACGTCGCTAATTTGGCAACGACAATTTGGCGACGAATTGAGTATTCGTCGCCAAGTTCGCGTCGGTGAAAAAAAAACAAAGACCTTGATGTGGTACAGTGAAGTTTTGCGACGAATTTGGAATTCGTCCCTAATTTGGCGACGAAAGTAGAATTCGTCGCCAAATTGGGGATGAAATTGGCGACGAATTATTTTTGGCAACGAAATTGGCAACGAATATTTTCAGTTGCTAAATTGACAACTAATATTTTGTATGTCGCAATTTTTGTTGCAGATTAGCGACGAAATTTAGATTCGTCCCAAAATTCGTTGCTGATTGTCGACGAATATTATTCGTCCCAAAAATTCATCCCTAAAATCCTGTTTTTTTTGTAGTGGTTAATCGGGCACTAGAAAGCGTTCAAAGTAAGATTCATGTAAAATAGTTTACTTTCATTGTATTTATTTTTATCTCGTGTATTTGTTTATGTTGTGTATAACAACATATTTGTAAGATATTTCTCCACCTCCAGAAGGTATTTAAGAAAGAGAAGGATTAGTGGTGGTAGTCGTTAGAGCTAGGCTTTGGACGTAATCGTCTTAAGAAACGGTGAACCAAGTTAAATAAACTTATTTTGCATCATGTTTCATTGGTTTCACTTCAAGGTTTTTCATTACGCATTTAGAAAACGAAACGATCAAAGCTATTCACCTCTCCTCTAGCTCGCAAAATTCTAACATTTATAATCTATTAGACTAATTGAGTTAGTCAATCTAATTAATCCAAATATATTAGTTGAGCCTGACGATTTAAGTAGATAATCAAGAGAGTTGGGCAGTACGGACAAGTAAGATAATCTAACATGCCAATTAATTTAGATAGATTAAGTAATATAGCCTAAACACGTCGAGTTGTCCAATGTACTCTGGACCATCTAGTCGAGTTAGTTTTACCAATTGAATTATTTAAATCAATTTAAATAAATTATGTAAATAAAATATATTTAAAAATATTTATATAATAAAATAATATGAATGAATAAGATAAGAAATAATTAATAACCGTGGGAATCCATCACGCGTAACTTTTTGAAATAATTAAATTAATACTTAAATAAGCAAATCAAGCAGAAGAAGCTCCCTCCCACTGGCCACTACTTGCCACACTGTTCCGTTGCAGACTAGCAGCGGCCGCTGCCGGCTCCTCCCTCTTTCCGCCTACAGGAAGCCAGATCAAGCAGGCGGAGAAGCCCCCGAGCACAGAGCAATGGCGAATCGCAGCGCCAGTCTCCTTCTCTCCCTCCTCCCTTTTCTCCTCTCTCCCCTGCTCGCAACTCCGGCTTTCGCCAAAAGGGTCCGCGCTCGATCGATCCCGTTCCCTCTTTCTTTATTTGGGGATCCGACCTCGCCGTGCGATTTCTGATCCATCTCATTCTCTTCGATACAGTCGTATGTCGTCTACTTGGGCGGGCACTCCCACCGGCCAGAGGAGGCCTTGCGGCTCTCCCACTACGAGTTCCTTGGTTCGTTCTTGGGGAGGTAAGAGATCGGGCTCTGAACAGACACCGATCCTCTTTATTGTCTTTCACAGAAGTCCTTTTTGATCGCATGCAGCAAGGAGAATGCCCAGGATGCAATTTTTTATTCCTACACCAACTACATCAACGGCTTCGCTGCTAATCTCGAAGATGAAGAAGCTGCTGTGATCTCAAGTGAGGCAATCGCTAGGATTTCTGTTTTTTTTCTTCCCTCATTGCTCATCGCTTTGATGATTTCTTCTCTCTCGCAGAGCATCCGGCTGTCATCTCTGTGTTTCCCAATAGAGGGCACAAGTTGCACACGACGCGATCGTGGGAATTCATGGGCGTGGAAAAGAACGGCAGGGTTCTTCCGAGCTCGATATGGGCGAAGGCCAAATTTGGGAAGGGTGCCGTCATTGGAAACCTCGACACGGGTACTTCAAATTATTCGCATCGAATTCTACAATCTCACTGCTATTCCTTCGCATTTCAACAAATCCCATAAATTCACAAACTATGATAATCAAACCCAATTGTTTTTTATTAAATTTGTCAAAATAAACTATCATATCCCTGCGTACTTCTTCCCGATCATGCTATCGGATAGAACAGTCAGTAACTCCCATTGTCACTTTTCAAGAAACTTTTTCGCATGTAACGGTCACCTTTTTGTTTTCGGCAAGAAGAAGAATATTTACATAATTACTTTTAATTTCTCAAATATTCTGTATCTATTATCGATCAACAATCTTGATTGTTCTCTCCACTAGATGTCTTAATCACTCTAGATCTCCATTAGATGAATCAACAATCTCGATTCATCATTCACTCATCTTAAATTAAATGCATAACTTCATAATTTCTATTGAATTTGGAGTTTGATGTTAAATTATGAAGATTTCCCAGGACAGAAAATGCAGTCAACATGTGATTTATTTATGATTGATGAGCAGGTGCGTGGCCGGAGTCAGAGAGCTTCGACGACGAAGGCATGGGACCGATCCCACCTCAGTGGAGAGGGAGGGATCTGTCAGGATGGCACTGATAAAGCCATCCACTGCAACAGGTCCTACTGTCTCCTTATCATCTCCTACCTTCAAACTATTCGCTGAACTCATCGTGTGCCATCATCATTGCATTTACAATGTCTGCGTTTCTCACCAAAGAACCGCAGATGCTTCTGCATGCATCAGTTGGCAAAGGAGCAGTTTGCATGTGTGTGGTTTTCTGATTGATTATTGCTGTCATATGGCTTTACAACTCTTTTTCATTTTTTTTTAACAAGAAATGATGATCTGCACCACATACATGAAGCATTTTGGCTGGTGTTTTGGCAGTTTTCTAATGGTTGAAGGATAAAGAACTGCTTTAGCATAAGAGATTTACCAAGTTGGTCTACTTAATCATCTCCCTAATCTTTTGGTTTTACTGTTTCAATTAACAAACATGGCAGAGGACTGTTTCTACTGACCAAAGATAGGGTTACCAAATTATTTTTTGGTATTTTATCAAGGGTTTACAAATCAAATAACTATTTGTTCAGACATGGCCTCTAGGACGATGAACACATGATATTACCGACGTAATGATCAAGCTTTAGATGAATTATTTTTATATGTATTTGAATAATCTTTTTCCATATATTCATTTAAAGAGGTTGTTCGAGTATCTTTTATTCTTGTTCAAACATCTTTAGAATATCTGCAAAATAGTTTTATAAATTTTAGAAATGAAATATGGCTTTTAATAAATGTTTACTTTGTTTGTTTATTGATAAATAAAATGCCACCTATTCTTGTACAGCTGAAAAACTTATTTAGATTTTTTTACCATGAATTTGTTAAAAACTTATTATATGATAATTTCGAATGGCAACCGTTTGATCTCTCGCGCGTGACCCATCTGACGGTGGATTTTGCAGGAAGCTGATCGGTCTAAGGTACTTCAACAAAGGGTACCTCTCGGCTGTCGGCACCGCCGCGATTCCCGCCGCCGAGTCGGCGCGCGACACAGATGGGCACGGCACGCACACCCTCTCCACGGCGGCCGGCCGGTTCGTGCACGGCGCCAACCTCTTCGGCTTCGGGAACGGAACAGCCAAGGGCGGAGCTCCCGGCGCGCGCTCCGCCGCTTACAAGGTCTGCTGGCCTCCGGTAAACGGCAGCGAATGCTTCGACGTACCCGCGGCCTTCGACGCCGCCATACACGATGGAGTCCACGTTCTCTCCGTCTCTCTCGGCAGCGGGCCTACGGATTACTTCAAGGACGGGGTGGCGATTGGATCATTCCACGCTGTCAAAAACGGTATCACCGTCGTGTGCTCTGGTGGAAACTCGGGGCCTGCGGCAGGATCGATCTCGAACACCGCGCCGTGGATCATCACAGTCGGGGCCAGCACCATTGACAGGGAGTTCCCCGCCTATGTTCTCTCAGCAACAATAATCAAATCAAGGTTTTTCTGGTTTCTGATCATTGATGCATCACGTTCTTGATTCGTTATACTTTTGACCAAATTGATCTTTTGATTTGATTGGATTTTTTTTTTTTGATACCAGGGTCAGAGTCTTTCTCCAATGGGACTTCCGAACAATGAGTTTTACCCTATCATTGGCTCGCAGAAAGCCACGGCAACAAATGCATCACAGGATTCATCGTAAGGAAGTTTTTAAAATACATTGTTTATTGCATTTGTTGTCGATTGATTTTATCACGAGCAAAAGTCAAATTTCATGTTGTCAAACAAGTTACATGGCTCTCCACAACTAACTAATGCAAGAATCGAAATCCTTTTTGCTTAGTTTGATCGGGTTACCACATATCTCAGTTTCTGTTTATGATTTCACAAGCTATTCTTGTTTTAACACTTTAAGCCTAGTCAAGCTTAGAAAACCAACAGAATCCTCATAGAGCATAACTAGATAAATAAAATTAACATTAATTCTAATAGATAACAGATGGTAGTTTCAAACTGATAAGCCTAGCTCTAAAAGATCCCATTATGATGAGCTTATCTCTAAAAGATCCCCTTTATCTGTATATGATTTGATTTTCCCAGAATACATTTTACAATCTCAATGCATAATGTATCATGATTGAAGTTATCAGATTTACATCTCAATAGTCAACGCTTGTACACAATTCTTGGAAGATCAAACATGATGCTGGTACCACCTTCATATAGTTAACTGCTCCTATGATTCTATTCATCCAGCTATGTCTTCATTATTGCAAACAAAAAGTAAGTTGGCTGTTGCATTTAACATGCAGCAAGTTGTGCCTTGAGAACTCTCTAGATCCAGAGAAGGTGAAAGGCAAGATAGTTGTATGTCTACGAGGACAAAATGCAAGAGTAGAGAAGGGGGATGTTGTTCGCCGAGCTGGTGGGATTGGAATGATATTAGCAAATGATGAATCTACTGGAAATGAAATTATTGCAGATGCTCATGTTCTTCCTGCAACCCATATATCATATGCAGATGGTGTAGCTCTATTATCCAAACTCAACTCTACCAAGTAAGCAATTTAACTTTGCACTTTTCTAATTTTAAATCAATCATTAGAGTGCAAACAGAAGATCAACTTTTTAAAGCATCTAAAAATATATATATATATATATATATGGTTTAGGCTAGCTTCAATAATATATTTATTTAGGTAGAACATCATTTCAAAAACAATTGGCTAGTTAAGAAAATTGATTGCTGCTTTTTTTTTCCTTTTTTTATAATGGTTGTGGTTGCATCGACTTTTTTGTAATTTGTCAAATTACAATAAAGTCAAAGTTCATGAGATAGGTGCATTGTTTCATTGATATATTTGTTATGCCAACATATAAATTAGATATTCCGATAATTATACTTAATTTCGTATTTGTTATTGCATATGCTTCCATATACCATATCCCTATGTGGTGGGTCAACCACACACTAGCATACACTTTCTAAAACCTCAATAATCACTTACCTACGTGCTGATATCATAGAACTTAATTGATTTAAGGTGTCATTGTAGATGAATCAGCAAAAATACATAAGACAATAATTTAACCATTAATCTAGAATTGAGATATATGCCCCAACAATGATAACACTAATAATCCACCAAGAAAATAAAAGTTGTGGAAGTCATATGTGAAATCCTGCCAATAAGGTAAATCAAATTTTAAATTAAGAAAATAAAAAAATAAATTAAGTTTAATCAATAAATATATTTTGTACATATATATTTATGCTTTTCATTAATGTTGTTAATTCAAAATTATTGTGAAAACGTTGAATTTAAGAAATCAAATTTACTGATGAATTAAAAGCATCAAAGCCATTTTAATAAGGTCAAGGAATGAAATTATTGAATTTTGTAGATTTTTTTAGAGAAATTATTTAAGAATAAAATATACCAGAACACATGGTTAAAGATTATGTCTTCTTTAAAAACATAAAAACTAAAACTAAATCAATTTTTATGACATTGGGTTTGAGGATGAAATTAAAAGCATTATAAACAGATCAATGGTTGAATATTCTAAAATTTGTAGAATTTTATTACGAGAAATTAATCAAAAATAAAATATATTAAAATTCATGACTCATTATATATATATATTGGTGAAGACTAGTAGAGATGTTAAATAAATTTGGTAGGTTTTCATAAGCAGTCACACCATCCATCATAGATAATTCTTTTTTAGATGGAGACTAGTCCGTTGCAAGAGATGGTTGAAGATAAGATTTTTGTCACGGAACTATCACGGAATATTGATAATTCCTCAAAGACCATTTTTGTTGTTGTTGTTGTAGTGGAAAATAAATAAATATTAAATTAATGTGTGAGATG
>NW_027429762.1:0-2205 GCF_044706935.1 Curcuma longa | reverse complement strand
TCTGAAACTCTTTTCTTATTGCTGTCCTTTCCTTATTTCCTTCCATTCTTTTTCCAGTTTGTCACTTGATTACTATTATTCAGCATACTATAATTTTCCTTGCAATTCAGCTCCAAATCAGTGCTCAAACCTTCAAAACAGCAGCTAAAACACTTAAAACCGATTCTGCATTGTGAGTTTCTGAATTTCTGCAGTTTTTTTCCTCTTTTTGTTTTCTTTTTCTTTTGCTGCCATCACACAATAGATTATATCCACAACTTGTTTTTCAATAAGTGCATGAATAGGTTTAAGCTTTTCCGGAATTAACCAGCTGACCAAAACTTCTGATACTCTCTTTTGCCATTTTGAAAATTTCCTGTTGTTCTGATTTTCTCGTTTCTGATTTGCTGCCTTTTTGAAACAACCGGTACTTACATTCCATACTTAATGGATTCACAGCAACTTGGCTTCAGTAGGTTGGAGTTACATCATATCCACAGCTTCAAATCTGATTTACAGATTTGAAACATGCTGTTTTTTTTTTTTTCTGTTTTATTTGTGTTCTCTTCATTCTATTATCTTTTCTGATGTGATTCATTTTGGATCTGATTTATGCCCATAGTTATTGCACTTCAATTCCACTTCTTCAAATGACTTTCAACTGATTATATTGGAGCAATCTAAGCAAAACTTATTCACCTTGACAGCTTTCACAGAATTTTTTGGCTCGGTAGCTCGTTCTCTGGACCGGACGAAGTCGGAGAGGGCTCGGTAGCTCGTTCTCCGGATTGGGTCAGAGAGGGCTCGATAGCTCGTTCTCTGGACCGACCGCGAGTCGGAGAGGGCTCGGTAGCTCGTTCTCCGGACTAGGCTGAGGGCTCGGTAGCTCGTTCTCTGTACCGGATATGGTCAGAGGAGATTCGTTAATCTACTTCAGGACCGGGATTACGATCGGAGGAAGCTTGGAAACGTATTCTCTGATTGTGTGGTCACTTAGGGTTGGCATAGGTTAGACCTAAGCTAACCTACTTGTGCTTTTACTTCAGGATTTAAGGTCTAAGTTGATTTAATCGATCAGTGAGTCGATTACCCAAGAGGAGCTTGTTTAATCGACCAGATAATCGATTACTTAAACTTACTGTTATCGAAGTCAAAGTGTTAATCGATCAGGTGATCGATTACTGAACCTTCTGTGACTTTTCGGGATTGAACAGAACCAATTATAATCGATCAGGTGATCGATTAAGGAACCTACTGTGAATTCCGGAGTTACGCACGGTAATCGATCGGCTGATCGATTACCGTGCCTTAATCGATCGGTCGATCGATTAAGGCAGGGGGTAATCGATCAGTTGATCGATTACCCACGTACTGAGTAGTTTTACGACGTTTGATCGATCGGTTGATCGATTATACTTTATCTACTGTCTCTCCTGCCTTTTCTGTCATTGCTTCGCTAATCGTCTGAAGTTTGCAGGTGAGGTTTGAATTTAATGAAGAGAAAGGAAAGTCAAGGTTTCTGCTTTCCTTGAGCACAGGTGTACCAAGTTGTGATAACATTTCAATTTCAGGAAAAAGACAAGGCAACGGCGCTCTGAGCTGCACCGAGGATGATCAGGTGATCAGTGCAGTGAACTCAGAGGATGTTGGCTAAAGAAGGAGGAGAGGAAGAAGAGGGAGGCATCGCTTGATTCCGAAAAACCCTAACGAAGTGCTGTTGCTTGTGCTTGCGATCGTGGTTCTCCTGTCTTCGTGCTCTCCTTACTCCTGTTCTGTGCTTCGTGCTCCTGTGATATTCATTGAAGCTTCTTGGCCTGAGGATTGTGCAAGCTGTGATTTGCTCTCGGGAAGAAGCTGTGCTCGTGTTGATTCCAGGATTAAGGCTGTGTTGTAAGTTTTATTTGGTGCCTTAATCCATCCTTCTATAATCTCTGTGCTTACATTATATCTTTGAGATTGGTTGTGGGAGAGGTAACTCCACCGAGAAGGAGCTTCATATTAGCCGGATTAATCCGGGGTCTGATCTACCGAAGATCAAGGTTTCGTCCACCTTACGGACACGCCGAGGAGTAGGGGCAAGTTATCCCCGAACCTCGTATATTGCTGTGTTCTCTTGATTGTTGTTGTATTTTCCGCTGCGCTAACAATTTTGTAGGACTGAAATCGTCTAAGTTTCGAAAAGAAAGGGCTATTCACCCCCCCTCTAGCCATCTACAAGTTCCAACA
>NW_027429761.1:0-1979 GCF_044706935.1 Curcuma longa | reverse complement strand
TCGATTTCAGGGAGTCTGGTGGCTCGGAACCTGAGTGGCCGGAAGCTTGGTGCGAATAGTCGGGATGGTCCGAGAGAGCTTTGGTAGCTCGGCTCAGGACTGTGAGCTTTGGTAGCTCGATCTCAAGAGGAGAGTCTTAGTAACTCGGTCTCTTGATTCTAGGAGGAGGGCCTTGGTGGCCCGGTCTCCTGTTGGTCTGAGAGAGCTTTGGTAGCTCGGCTTGAGACCGTGAGCTTTGGTAGCTCGATCATCAGGGAGTCTTTGAGACTCAGAACCTGATAAGTCTGAGAATGCTTTGGTAGCTAAGCTCGGACATGACTGTTACATTGCTTTCTTTCATACTGTCCTAATGTTGAACGTTCTAATGCAACTTTTGAGTGTGCAGGTATACAGGACAGGTTTGGGAGGGAGATTTCAAAAGAAGGAAGGGGGCGGCGGCACCTTCAAGAGGGAGAGTTTCCGAAATCGTTTCGGAATCTTTTTCCTTCTTTCTTTCTTGTACCTCTTGTGCCGCCCACCCCCTTGCCCTTTTATAGTATCATGCCCAAGACCAAGCCTCCATCTTTCTAAAAAAAATTTTCTAGAATTTTTCTGATTTTATAAACCAATTCTAAATCTTTTAGAAAGATTATTAATCTAAGTCTTTTAGATTAAATCGCAACCGTCGGATCCTTTTGATTTGGTTTTTCCTTTTTATAAAAAAAATGAAATCAACTTTATCCAACTTATTTAATTTTGGCCGGATATTATAAAATAATTTTAATTTGGAATTATTTTTATAACCAATTCCAAATTCCAGAATTATTTTAAATCTCAGCCGATTAAATAAATTACAACCGTCGGATCTTTTTAATTTGGTTTTTCCTTTCTAAAAAAAACCAAATTAATTAATTTTTTATTCAATTTATTACTTTGGCCAGATATTATAAAATATTTCTAATTTGGAATTATTTTTATAATCAATTCCAAATTCCAGAATTATTTTAAATCTCAGCCGATTAAATAAATTGCAACCGTCGGATCTTTTTAATTTGGTTTTTCCTTTCTAAAAAAAAACCAAACCATCTCATCCCTATCTAAAGTGGCCGGCCACTTATGGGATTGGATGGGTTTAATCCGCGAACCAATTTTATATTAAGATAGAAAATAAAACCGAACCGAAGAGATCTCATCCGTCGGATGCAACTTAATCTCATCTAACGGTTCTAATATAATCTTCTTTAATATAACTTAATTGATTCGATCCAACGGCCCTGATCCAATCTCTTGGGCGTGTGGTTCAATGAACCAACTCTGGTTCACCTCGTGAACCGGTTCTTCCTTCCAAAGAGAATTAAAACCGAACCGGAGAGATCTCGTCCATCGGACGCGACTTAATCTCATCCAACGGTTCTAATCTATTCTCTTCTATTTCTCTTTATTTATTTCGATCCAATGGATGCAACTTGATCTAATCCCATGGATACAAGCTGATCTCATCCATTAACTCATCCTACGGTCGAGAACTAATCTCATCCAACGGTCGAGATTAAATCTCATCCGACGGCTAAGAACTAATCTCATCCGTTTGATTGCATCCTTTTGAAGATGTCTTTAGGCTACAGTGGGGACCTCGAGGAGGTATTAGATCTGGCCTTCTGATGGATTTCGGATCCCGTATTCAAACCCCGAATACACACCTACATCCATCAATAACGATCCATTCCACTAGAGGATCATTATTGCACTACCAATCTAATCCCCAAATTACGTTATGGGTTCCTTCTTATTATTTTATGCATTGCTCCCCGTGTTTAAGATATCGTATGTCCGTCAATTATCTGAGTTCACTGACAACTCAATAATCGACATCTAAGACCTTGAATAGTACCACTCAACCTTATTGTCAGCCGGACCAAGTCCACTTGCAAGATTTGACTTGACAATCCTTATGAGCTCTCCAAGGGGACATCATCAGCCCTACTGGGACACGGATTCCT
>NW_027429760.1:0-8584 GCF_044706935.1 Curcuma longa | reverse complement strand
GTCACGACCCGGGAGATAGCCGTTCGAAAAATTTCGACAGAACCTCCCCAGTATCGCTGACAATTCCCTGAATACAAACATAAATATACTCGGTCACATGCGGCCGGAAATATGGACTACATGTCCAATCATGCATACACAAGTAACCATAACACAGCTAATGAAAAACAATGGCCTACACGACCACTAACACATCCTAAATTAAAATAATACACCTCGAGAAAGCCGAAGGAACCGTATATACAGAAATCCATATAAGATATAAAATCACGCAACGGAAAAATCGCGACAATAACCATACCAGTGTATATAATCTGTCTACAACCATATCGAATGTAACAATCGAATGAATAACTTAAATCTACCACTTCTTCTGATGTGAGATGGCACAGCTGGCAGATCCCTGACATCATCTGTAAGCTCCTACCTGGTACCTGGGAAGACAGAAAAATCCCAGGGTCCAAAGAAGTGAGTACAAAACTCAGTGGGTAATATAGAAACAAATAGTGCATGAAGAGATAAATAAAGATAACAAGGATACATACCAAAGTTCAGCAAGATATCATAAATAACTCTGCAGGTAGTAAGCACTAGAATAGTCTCATATAATGCACATATGAATGACATGTCAAACAAAATGCAACAATCAAGAATCAAACAGATAAGCAATCAAATGCAGGATCAGTATGGTCCAATACATATATATAACATGCACATGATATGCGTATGCATGATGCAACTGCCCCACACGCTACAGCACTCGTGCAAGCATCTGAGGCTGGGTATGGCCGGCATCGGGGGATCAGTACTCCGCGCCCTACAACAAAGTAGTCCGGTGATCCAAAGCGAGGGATCAGTGCTCCGCGTCCGGTGATCCCATATCCTATGGCCGATATCTGTCCTCTAATACTCTCCGAGTACCACCCCTAACCGGTGTCGGGATCAGATCATCGACTCGGCTGCGTACACTGCCATACAGCCATCGACTGCGTACACTGCCATACAGTCGCCATCAATATGATGGAAGTAGGGGTCATAACCACCTATATCAATATGCTACTAAAGGCCAACTATAGACAACATAGACCCACATCATTGGGATTTACAATCGTTGTTCAGCGTCATGATGAGATGTTCATTTCATAGTCATTAGCACCTACCAGGCTAATCAATAAGTGTAGGTATAGGTCATAATAATCTCAAGTATCATAAGGAAAGAACTATAACAATAATAATCACCAATGCCATATCCAGAGTAGAAACACATCAGGAGTATTAATCCAAGGTCAACGGAAGTAAGGTCAAGCAAGAAATAATTATGAGTATAACTAAAGTATCCAGATAGCAAGGAACAGGAGTACGATAAGGCATACAATCAACAATAATAGAAAGTAGCATGCACTGGGAAAGAAATGAACCTGTGTTGACCAAACACAGGATTACCCACCTGATTGATGAATCGTCGCAATAAAACCCTAATAAAATCCTCCGTGTCTCACAGGATTGCTAGATCAAAGCCCTGCAATTTAAAATAAATAATACTCACTAACTACAATTATCAATTTAATTTTTATTAACAACAATCATGATACATTAGATCGTTATCAACCTCACTTGACTAAACCTATTCCAATTAAGCTCAATTTAACCTAATCAATTTAAATCCATTAATCCCAATGTTACTCGGATCTAATGTTAACCTTCATCATTTCCAATGAATCAAATTAAACTGATCAAATTAATTATTAATCAAGTATTAATACTTTAACCGATTCATTAATTATCTAATTAATTTAATTGTTTAACTATAAACAACTTTTATCAAATTTGCTCATTTTATAACTTAGTCATTTCATAAACCCCAATCAATTAGATTTACTTCTAAAAATGAGCACCCTAGTTTAATCTAATTTCATTCACTCCACACCCTAGAATATGCTTAATCCCATTGATTCCAACACCTAATAGAACAATAGTTACGATTCAACAACTTAACTAGGATCCAATAAATCCCTACCCGCAATAAACCCTACAAACCAATCATTGAAACTAATTAAACCGATCACCCAAGATCCTATCCTCACCCTCACCGAAATCCATTGGAATCATCCCTAAATTCATATTAATCAGCCAGGATCAAGGTTGTTTACCTTTGATTAGAAATCCTAAAATCCCTGGCTCCGGTTGGCGGCGGCATGGCAGCGGCAATCAAGACCAGAAAACAAGAGGCTGGCTACTGGGGTTCTGGACTTCTCTGGCTTCTTCTCCGGCTAGGGTTTGGCGATCGGGCGTCGGCTGGTGGATGGAGGAGACGGCGCTGGTTCGGTCGGTTGCAGGCACTGGTTCCACGCGGCGGCGTTGGGCAGAGGAGTCGGGCGGCGACGTGCGGCTTCGTCGGCAGATCTGCAGCAGAAGGGGCGCGAGGGAGAGAAGGCGGCGGTGAAGGGCAAGCAGCGGCTGGCCCTTTTCTCCTTGCGTCGGCGGCTCGGGCGGTGTCTCCCTGCAGAGGCGGCGGCGTTGTGCCGAAGAAGGAGAGGAGAAGCGGCGGCGAAGGGCGCGGCGGCGTCTGGCGGCGATGGGCGCGGCTAGGGTTCCGGCGGCGGGGCAGCAGGGAAGAAGAAGAAGAGAGGCGGAAGAAGGCGCGAGGAAAGGGAAGAGGGCTACGACGCTTTTAATAGGGAATGCACAGTAATTTAACCCGATTAAATCTAAACCACCGCCGTTAACTAAGTTTCTTAACGGCTAAACCCAATTAAACCCTAAGGTTTATTAAAACAATTGAACCGGTTACTGTAGCGAACCAGATTCGACTTTGGTTCGCTTGGTTCACCAACCAAACGACCTCCGATTCAACTCAAACTAGTCTTGTTGGATTCGTCTTCGCGAGACGAACCTTTTTATCTGGTTTATGTTGTCAAAACCTCTCCCAGCACGGACCAAACCAACTTGGTTCAATTTGGTTCAATCTCGGTTCGTTTGGTTCACTAACCAAACGATCTCTGGTTTGAGCCTAAACTAATTTCGTTTGATTCGTCTTCACGAGACGAATCTTCCCATCCCATTTATTTAAAATAATCTTAACCTAATTCTAGGTCCAACCTAGTTAACCTAAATGGTTTGCCTAATTTAGATTTCAACCCACTTAAATTCAAACTAACTAGGGCATGATCTTTAATTGGTTAGTTCTAACCCTAAAATTTCTAGGATATTACATTCTCCCCCACTAATAAAAATTTGGTCCCCAAATTTCCTATCTACTTACTGTAGTGTCAGGATGCTATGCTTCCCATGACTCGCTTCTCAAATCTGTGGGTTATGGCCCACCATGCTTCCGCTGCGCCACTCTGATTATCACATCAACGTGTCCGGATTCTATATTGGCTGACTTGTAGATATCTGAAGGGAACTACGATCTGCCTCCGCTTCTGGCTGGAGCTGATTCTGAAATGTTGCTGACGTCGACGGATGAACTTACTGATGGTTTGGATCATGATAAAATCTATGCTAATTGGTACTATTATAAACTTCAAAATTAATAAGATGTACTTGTTATACAATCAGTATAAATTTTTACCAAACTAAAGGAATATACTAAAATACTTACAGATAATTGCCTGGAGATCTTTGCCATGCCATTTCCATCTCACAACTTGGGTCAAGTAACAAAAGTCCGATACAAATACTAATTCCTAAGAAACAACGACACATCTGCTAACAAATCTAACAGAAAATAGACTCCAAACCATGAAAATACGAAACGCAGGTAAATCAAATAACGATAAATCCGAAAATGACCTAAACCTAAACCCTTAAACTAATGCGATGAACTTCTAACCTAAACACTTAATCTAATACCTACAATGAAATGCTACTTCTGAAATGCTACAGTTACGTAGTAAATCCAACGATAAATCCAACATAAAATCGCGAATGCCTCGAAAAGCCACCAGAAATGAACCTAGGCACGGAACCGTGGGTTATGGGTCCACCAAGCTGCACCACTCTGATACCACTAAATTGGTATCAGATAGACTCCAAACTGCATCGTCCTGAAAGAATCTAAATGCTCTGATACCACTAAATTGGTATCAGATAAACTCTACATGTATTGCTCTGATAATCGGTATCAATACGTGAAAACTAACTAGCCATTCAATTGTCACGACCCGGGAGATAGCCGTTCGAAAAATTTCGACAGCACCTCCCCAGTATCGCTGACAATTCCCTGAATACAAACATATATATACTCGGCCACATGCGGCCGGACATATGGACTACACGTCCAATCATGCATACACAAGTAACCATAACACAGGCCTAATGAAACAAACAATGGCCTACACGACCACTAACACATCCTAAATTAAAATAATACACCTCGAGAAAGCCGAAGGAACCGTACATACGAAAATCCATATAAGATATAAAATCACGCAACGGAAAAACCACGACAAGAACCATACCAGTGTATATAATCTGTCTACAACCATATCGAATGTAACAATGTCTAATATCGAACTACTATGAATACTTAAATCTACCAATTCTTCTGATGTGAGATGGCACAGCTGGCAGATCCCTGGCATCATCTGTAAGCTCCTACCTGGTACCTGGGAAGACAGAAAAATCCCAGGGTCCAAAGAGGTGAGTACAAAACTCAGTGGGTAATATAGAAACAAATAGTGCATGAAGAGATAAATAAAGATAACAAGGATACATACCAAAGTTCAGCAAGATATCATAAATAACTCTGCAGGTAGTAAGTACTAGAATAGTCTCATGTAATGCATCATATGAATGACATGTCAAACAAAATGCAACAATCAAGAATCAAACAGATAAGCAATCAAATGCAGGATCAGTACGGTCCAATACATATATATAACATGCACATGATATGCGTATGCATGATGCAACTGCCCCACACGCTACAGCACTCGTGCAAGCATCTGAGACTGGGTATGGCCGGCATCGGGGGATCAGTACTCCGCGCCCTACAACAAAGTAGTCCGGTGATCCAAAGCGAGGGATCAGTGCTCCGCGTCCGGTGATCCCATATCCTATGGCCGATATCTGTCCTCTAATACTCTCCGAGTACCACCCCTAACCGGTGTCGGGATCAGATCATCGACTCGGCTGCGTACACTGCCATACAGCCATCGACTGCGTACACTGCCATACAGTCGCCATCAATATGATGGAAGTAGGGGTCATAACCACCTATATCAATATACTACTAAAGGCCAACTATAGACAACATAGACCCACATCATTGGGATTTACAATCGTTGTCCAGCGTCATGATGAGATGTTCATTTCATAGTCATTAGCACCTACCAGGCTAATCAATAAGTGTAGGTATAGGTCATAATAATCTCAAGTATCATAAGGAAAGAACTATAACAATAATAATCACAAATGTCATATCCAGAGAGAAACACAGTCAGGAGTATTAATCCAAGGTCAACGAATATAGGTCAAGCATGATATAACCATGAGTACAACTAAAGTATCCAGATAGTAAGGAACAGGAGTACGATAAGGCATATAATCAACAATAATAGAAAGTAACATGCACTGGGAAATTCCTTTCTTTTCAGTGCATGTTTTATTCTCTATTGTCGTTGATTATATGCCTTATCGTACTCCTGTTCCTTGTTATGTGAATTTGACTTTAGTTATACTCATGATTATATCATGCTTGACCTTATTTCCGTTGACCTTGGATTAATATTCCTGACTGTGTTTCTACTCTGGATATGACATTTGTGATCATTATTGTTATAGTTCTTTCCTTATGATACTTGAGATCATTATGACCTATACCTACACTTATTGATTAGCCTGGTAGGTGTTAATGACTATGAAATGAACATCTCATCATGACGCTGGATAACGATTGTAAATCCCAATGATGTGGGTCTATCGTGTCTATAGTTGGCCTTTAGTAGTATATTGATATAGGTGGTTATGACCCCTACTTCCATCATATCGATGGCGACTGTATGGCAGTGTACGCAGTCGATGGCTGTATGGCAGTGTACGCAGCCGAGTTGATGATCTGATCCCGACACCGATTAGGGGTGGTACTCGGAGAGTATTAGAGGACAGATATCGGCCATAGGATATGGGATCACCGGACGCGGAGCACTGATCCCTCGATTTGGATCACCGGACTACTTTGTTGTAGGGCGCGGAGTACTGATCCCCCGATGCCGGCCATACCCAGTCTCAGATGCTTGCACGAGTGCTGTAGCGTGTGGGGCAGTTGCATCATGCATACGCATATCATGTGCATTAATATATATGTATTGGACCGCACTGATCCTGCATTTTATTGTTTATTGTTTGATTCTTGATTGTTGCATTTTGTTTGACATGTCATTCATATGATGCATTACATGAGACTATTCTAGTGCTTACTACCTGCAGAGTTATTTATGATATCTTGCTGAACTTTGGTATGTATCTTTATTATCTTTATTTATCTCTTCATGCACTATTTTTATCTATTACCCACTGAGTTTTGTACTCACCTTTTGGACCCTGGGATTTTTCTGTCTTCCCAGGTACCAGGTAGGAGCTTACAGATGATGTCAGGGATCTGCCAGCTGCACCATCTCACATCAGAAGAATTAGTAGATTTAATTTATTCATTTTAGTAGTAGTTCGATATGGTTGTAGACAGATTATATACACTGGTATGGTTCTTGTCGCGGTTTTTCCATTGCGTGATTTTACATCTTATGTGGATTTTCGTATATACGGGTTTCCTTCCTCGTGATTTCATGAGTTGTACTTGTCATTTTCCGCTTACGCATTCTGGTTTTGGTGGCATGTGTTGGGTTGATTGCATGTGGCCGTGTGGGCCTTATAGGTAGAGTTCATTAACTGTTATGTTTACTTGTGTGTGTATGATTGGACGTGTAGTCCATATGTCCGGCCGCATGTGGCCGAGTATATTTATGTTTGTATTCAGGGAATTGTCAGCGATACTGGGGAGGTGCTGTCGAAATTTTTCGGACGGCTATCTCCCGAGTCGTGACAATTGAATGGTATCAGAGCTTAGTATTATGGTTCATTGGGATTTTCGTTGCATTTTAGCTAGGATTTATCATTGCATTCTTGGATTTATCTGATACCAATTTAATGGTATCAGAGCAGGTTGCGATTCCTTTTAGGATTTTTGTATTGTGGTCGTTGCATTTTTGGATTTATCTGATACCAATTTAGTGGTATCAGAGCGGCACAGCGGAAGCGTGGTGGATTTGTAACCCACGGTTCGAGCCTAGGTTCATTTTTTGTGGCTTTTCGTTGCATTTTAGGTTGGATTTATCGTTGGATTTATTACGTAACTGTAGTTGTAGTTTTCAGAAGTAGCATTTCATTGTAGGTTTATTAGGTTAAGTGTTTAGGTTTAGAATTTTTCATCGCATTAGTTTAGGGTTTAGGTTTAGGTTATTTTCGGATTTGTTGTTGTTTGATTTATCTGCGTATCGTATTTTCATGGTTTCGGAGTTTATTTTCTGTTGGATCTATTATTAGATGTGTCGTTGTTTCTTAGGAATTAGTAATCGTATTTGTACCGATTTTTGGTTACTTGACCCAAGTTGTGAGATGGAAATGGCATGGCAAAGATCTCCAGGCAATTATCTGTAAGTATTTTAGTGTATTCCTTTAGTTTGGTAAAAACTTATACTGATTGTATAACAAGTACATCTTATTAATTTTGAAGTTTATAATAGTACCAATTAGCATAGATTTTATCATGATACAAAATATCAGTAAGTTCATCCGACGACGTCAGCAGCATTTCAGAATCAGCTCCAGCCGAAGCGGAGGCAGATCGTATTCCCTTCAGATATCCAGTCAGCCAATACAGAATCCGGACACGTTGATGTGATAATCAGAGTGGCGCAGCGGAAGCATGGTGGGCCCATAACCCACAGATCTGAGAAGCGGTCATGGGAAGCATAGCATCCTGACACTACAGTAAGTAGATAGGAAATTTGGGGACCAAATTTTTATTAGTGGGGGAGAATGTAATATCCTAGAAATTTTAGGGTTAGAACTAACCAATTAAAGATCATGCCCTAGTTAGTTTGAATTTAAGTGGGTTGAAATCTAAATTAGGCAAACCATTTAGGTTAACTAGGTTGGACCTAGAATTAGGTTAAGATTATTTTAAATAAATGGGATGGGAAGATTCGTCTCACGAAGACGAATCAAACGAAATTAGTTTAGGCTCAAATCGAGATCGTTTGGTTAGTGAACCAAACGAACCAAGATTGAACCAAATTGAACCAAGTTGGTTTGGTTCGTACCGAAAGAGGTTTTAATAAAATAAACTGGGTAAAAAGATTCGTCTCGCGAAGACGAATCCAACAAAACTAGTTTGAGTCAAATCGGAGGTCGTTTGATTAGTGAACCAAGTGAACCAAAGTTGAACCTGGTTCGCTACAGTAACCGGTTCAATGGTTTTAATAAATCCTAGGTTTTTAATTGGGTTTAGCCGATAAAAACTTGGTTTAACGGTGTTAGTTTAGATTTAATCGGTCAATTTACTGTGCATTCCTTTTTAAAA
>NW_027429759.1:0-1219 GCF_044706935.1 Curcuma longa | reverse complement strand
GTAATCGGCTTCCTCAGGGGCCTCAGGGAGGGGGCTCGTGGAGCTACGGGCGGAGCTTGTTGTTGCCGAGTGGCGACCGGGGGAACCTCCTCGACACGAGTGGGCACCCACGAAGTCTGAGCGGCGGCCTCGTGTTTGACTCCGAGTGACAGCGAGAACCGCCGTCGCTATCCTTCGATCTAATTTCTCCTGCGTCAGAGTGATGAGCTGAGGCTGTTGCGGTTCACCCATGGGCACGTCTTGATCCGGGACTCGCTGTTTTCCCACAGACGGCGCCAAAATATGTTCCCGTCAAGAACAGCTTCAGGGCACGCAACCTTTCCTCCGCGCCACTCCGGGATGCAGAAGGATAATGGCTTCAGTGATTATCAGAGACCTGCGATCACAGACACCGTGAGAAGGAAGGTCGGCGTGACCGGCGCGACCACTCTGATGCCTAAGTCAGCGATTGGAGGAGGAAATGAGGGAGTGAAAATGACGAAGAACTAGAGAACATACCTCCCCTCTGTGGAGGGGCTCATCTTATATATTGAGGAAGATGTTCGTACCACGTTTGAGGCAAGGTGAACCTTACCTGGAGAGTACTCTCCGTACCTGTGAGGAGTGGTGGCTTTAAGGAGGACGGTACACCGTTGGCAGGGGCGTACATTTAGGCGGCGCGTTGCCATACCCAGTGAGGGATGTGTCAGTTACCTAACCGTAGTACCAGGAAGGGGAGTGGTCAGTGACAGAGAGTATGACTCGGCCCCGACTCCCAGGGACGAGTCGGGTACACTGCTCCGTCGGGTTGGTCGGGAGTCGACTCGGCGGAGTTATCCGTATTATCTGCTGACAAGCCAGCCTATCGGACTTGAATATGGGCCATTCGGGTGGTTACCCAGGGGTTCGGATTCGGGCCGTAATGCCTTGGTCGGCTGCTCCCGGATGGTTGACTCGACTCGGGCGTCTCTCTCGATCGGATCCGCCTCCGTATCCTTACGACCATAACATTGTGCATTACTATATGCGAAGTTTGAGTTGGTGGTTGTGGGATTGCTACAATGATTAAGGAGCCTGAGGAGCATGTCGTTTCGCCATTTGGAAGCTGCAACAAGTAGCAGACATGATGACAATAAAGATGACGATGAATTCTATCGAATTTATGTAAGAGAATCTTTCTCCTGGACAACAACTTACACTACTTTAAACTTAAGGATCAATTTTAATTTTTTCAACCTGG
>NW_027429758.1:0-1621 GCF_044706935.1 Curcuma longa | reverse complement strand
CTGGAAGCCTAAATTCCGCTCCGTTGAATTCTTGTCGAATAAAAATTTTCTGGAAACAGAATCTTATCAAGTAGCCCTCATATTCGATCAACTAGGAGCTTGATCGATGCATTAAGATCATTGGACTCTTGTGTTTGGTATTTAGGGTCCATACGAAGAAAAAACAATTTATGCAGCGGAATAAATAAATTGTACCTTTCTTCTTTGAGATGTGAAGGGGACTTTTACCCGAACGACCTCTTGATCTTCTGTCGTATTCCTCTCCTCTTCTCGAACGTTGTGTGGGCAACGAACCTTCGAGATTACTCCACCAAATCTCTTCTATCTGATGGGCAAACACAAAGCCTTCTCTTCCTTTCCTTGTTCTTCCTCTTCCTTCTTCTTCTTGTCCGCCGGCCTTAGGAAGGAGGAGCTTGGTTAACCTCGGCACTAGACAACCTTATCTTATCAAGATTTATTTAGAAATAAATCTCTTGATATGATTTTGTTAGTTTCTTAATAAATTTCCTTGTTTAAATTTTATCTTTATCTTAATAAAATCTCTTAATAAAATTTTATAAATTTCTTAACAAAATTTCTTAATTAAGAAACTTTATTTTTTGATAAAATTTCTTAACAAAATTTTTAACAAATTTTGTCTGTGGAAGAAATAGAATTTCATAACGGAAATTCTTAACAGAATTTCTTAATAAGAATTCAATAAAATCTTTCTAAAATCTTAACAGGATTTTTCTCCACAAAAATTCTTAACAGAATTTCTTATCCGAAACTTTTCTAGAATTCTCTTAGGTTGATTCGAGACTTTATCCAGAGGCTATAGTAGGGACCTAGAGGAGGAACTGGTTAAGGCCTCCTAATGGGCTTGGGCTTTCGTGTTCTCCCTAACAACTAACTGAAGTCCATCAATAATAACTCATATCACTAAAGGGTTATTATTGAACTACCGCATCAAATCCCATATTATAATATGAGCTTCTTCTTACTATTAGTGTATTAATCTCCCGTGTTTTAAGATATCGTATGTCCGTTAATTAATCGAATTGCTGACAACTCAATTAATTAACTTCTGATTCCGAGAGTAGTACCACTCAACCTTATTATCATGCAGAACTAAGTCCACTTGTAGGATTTACATCATAATCCTTATAAGCTCCTTAAGGGGACATCATCAACCTAGATTATAGGACACAGTTTCCTTTTATAATCAACAACACACCATATACATAGCATTATCTCCCAACTCAACAAGCCTCTTGATTTAACGAGATAAATCTCACCCTTTGATGAATCAAAGAAATACATACTAAGTATATGTGCTTGTTATTATATCGGGATTAAGAGCATGCACATCCATAACAACAGAGATCTAGTTCGATTATATAGTCAGTATAAATCGAACGACCTCAAGCGGTCCTGCTCAATACACACAAAGTGTACTAGTGTAATTTAATAGTCAAGATAGACTAATACCAATTACACTACAACCACTTCAATGGTTTGTCCCTATCCATTTTGGTTGTGAGCTACTGTTTATAATTTATAAGGAACTTGATAACATGATCTTCTGTGTGACACAACCCACCATGTTATCTATAATATAAATTAAGTGGACAACTGCATT
>NW_027429757.1:0-2946 GCF_044706935.1 Curcuma longa | reverse complement strand
AGAATTTAAGAAGAAAAAATCTACAAGTACAATCAACCATTAACCTCGATTCCTCCTATATCCTAGAATCTAGAGGACTACTCCATAGCAGAGAGGTTATAACATGAAGAAGATTTTAAATAATACATTCTATCCCTAGAATCTAAGAAGAAAATAAGGAAAAGAACTTATCGATGAATGTCTTCTTCTCCGGCTTGCAATCTCTGTGAAGATGATAAATGGAGGTGATGGAGTGTCTGAACGGATGAACAGATCATCGAATCTTGCTCCGGAATGAGGCATCAGTGGCTCTAGAATGCTCCTTGGTCTCTCCAAAGTCTCCCCTCCTTTCTTAGGGCTCTTAAGAGATGTATTTATATGGACAGGAACGCCCCTGTCACACGGTCCTGTCTAGGAGACACGACCATGTGTGGCCGCTTCTCTGCTGGATAGGCATGGCCGTGCTTGAGAGGCACGGCCACACATAGTTGATGTTCTGAGCAGGTGACACGGTCGTGCCTGTGAGGCATGGCCAGGGGCTAGCAAGTCTCTGTTGATGAGACACGGCCGTGCCTAGGAGGCACAACCATGTCTTGGCATGGCACTAAAAAGGTGATACGACCATATCTAGGAGACACGACCATGTCCTAGCTGCTGCTGGAGGAGAGCACGGCCGTACCTGTGGGGCACGGCCAGGAGCAGTTGGGCTTCTATTTGAGAGGCACGGTTATGCCCTTGGGGCACGGTCTCTGAAGTTGGTCTTCTTTTGGCAAGCACGACCGTGTACACTGAGCACGGTCCTTGGGAGGTACTAGATGCGGCCGTGCCTTTGAGGCACGACCCTGTCTTGCCTTGTCTTCAATTGATACTTCGTCTTGCCTGTTTTGCTCTGTTTCCGTCCTGTAAACACACAAATACATGAGCTGTCCTCCAAACTAGGAAATATGGAAAATAATACCTAATGCATAAATAAAGGATGTAATGAACGCAGAAAATAGCATGAAGTACAGAAAGATGCGTGAATAAAGTACAAGAAATGTATATAATCCCTATGCACATCAAAAGTCCGCATCCACGAGGGGGCTATAAGCCTTTAGCTTCACAAAATAAATCGCCAAATAAGGGTTTGGATGAGTATCCTGCCTGAGATGCATGGCCGCCTCGAATGGGGATCCTTCTTGTAAGAATTCCTATAGCCGAGTCGTACTAAGGATGGCTCCATCCTCTCGGGGCAGACCAGGATATACCCGAGTCTGAATGGAATGAAAATCGGAAGTGTCCGCACTGTAAGCTCTTTGATTGTCATTGTTAGGTCTCTCGAGACACGCGACGGCCGAGCCTTGGCTGTCGGTGACATGGCATGGCGGCGTGCACGTGCTAGGTATGGTTGAGGTCTTTTCTAAGGCAAGCATTTAATGAAACACGACATCCGATGGGAAGTGCGGATTGTCATCATGATGGCAGGGGATCTGTTTGGGGAACCGTGTGCATCATACGGTGGGTACAGAATCCTGCCATTTTGCAAGAGTTCAATCGGATGGTTGAGGGTTGCTGGAGCACTGAATAAGAAAGGATCAGTGCAACAGGCGCGGAGCCCTTGACTGCATGCTTCCCCTCTTCTATTCATCCTTTAAGCCTCCGTCTTCTTCTTCAATGAATCCTCTCTTCACATCTAGTAAGCTCCACCCTCTGCCTTTCTTTCTCTCCTCGTTCTTTATTTCGTAGCAGTCCCTACTGTTGTTTTTAGGAATGTCGTCGTCCTTCGAGGAAGTCTGGTATGAGTCAAAAACCTCCGAGTTCACCGACGAGTCCCGGTCTGCTCTCAGGTAGAGGTATGCTATCCCTAGAGGGTATAGGATCAAGGTCCCCAAGCGACTCCATCATCTAGGTCTTTCTCCTCCCGGCTATTTGACCTTATTTCAAGGTCAGCTGGAAGGGGGGATTAGGTTTCTGATTTCTGAGTTCTTCTAGGAGATCTCGGTGTACTTTGGTATCCCTCTCAACCAGTTAGCTCCGAACTCCTTCCGTCTCCTTGCGGAGTTTGTTTAGTGTTTAAGGTTTACGGTGTCCCTCTGAACCCCATCGTTTTCTATTCCTTCTTTTTCCCGAAAATGAAAGGGGAGGGAGTCTTCTTTTTCAACACCTGACCGGGGAGTAATTTTCTGAATGGGTATCCTACCTCCCATAGGGGATGGAAAGACAAGTTCTTCTTTCTTCGTCCCCCGAGTCCTTTTAAGTTTCCGTCCGAATGGCGGCGAGAACTTCCGATTTAGCCACCCTTGGAGCTATATATAGAGGATTCGACCATCGTGGAGTCTTCTGAGCCGCTGCAAGGGTTGAAGTACGACGTCGAGAAATTGGTGGGCGAGGAAGGACTCTTGTATCGGGCGCACTTGAGCCCGATAGTAGCAGAGTTATCCCAACCGATCGGTAAGATCTAGTATCATTTGGGCTTATGTAAGAACTAATTCAAATTGATCCTTTTGTTTGCAAACGAACTCTAGATGGCTGCTTCGACGAATAAATACTTGAAGTGGGATAAAACGTCCTTCGGGGTGATGTTGACACCTCCCGTCTCGGTGGGAACTTCTTTGAAGAGCCCCTCGCCCTGCTTTGAAGCGCCCCTCGCCCTCAACCAGTAAAGAGAAATGCCCAAAGAAATCAACAAAGTCGATCTCGGCCGACAGTGGACAGCCTGAGCCGAGAGTTCCGAGGGTAGAAGCTTCCACAGGCTAGATGAAGTCAGCACAGTCGGGGGCGGAAGAAATAATCCGCCTGGACTCTAGCTCTGAGATGGAGAATCTGACTACCGTATCAGCGGAGGGGATTGTGAAGCCGATAGAGCCAGCGCCAGCTCAGTGCGAAGTGGATGCCAAGCCGGTAGAAACAACACCGGCTCGGTGAGAAGAGACTGTAGGACCGTGAGAAGTAGAATTGGCCCGTATGGTCGAAGCGGCCCTCACTGTA
>NW_027429756.1:0-1123 GCF_044706935.1 Curcuma longa | reverse complement strand
AAATTGAAGATAATTAAAACTCTACAACTTTGGTTCAAGGTCCAATTGAAGAAAACCGGGTTTACTTGGTGAAAAACTCATTGAGACGGAGTCTTGTAAACTAAGGAACAATCTGGGCAGTTTTGGGTGAGTATAAAAGGTGGAAACAAACCCAATCTTGGGTTATCTAGGTAATTTGTCCAAAACCCTTGGTCTTGGCTTGGCGGCGGCGCTCCCCCTCTCTAGGGGAGGCCCTAAACGCTCCATCCTTCGCCGGTCCACCTCGCCATTCATCTCCACCGATCCATCCTACACCGGAGCAAGAAGAACTTCAAAAGGATGCTCACGCTTCAAAGATAAGTCTTCCCTTCTTTGGTGGATGATGTTTATTATGCATACTTGTTGTAACCTTCTTGTAATGGAGTAGATCCTTGAGTTTAGGATGTAGGATAAACATCTATGTGATGATGGTGATGTGATTTTCCCTATTCAATGAAATGTGTACA
This sequence comes from Curcuma longa, assembly GCF_044706935.1. Classification (NCBI taxonomy): domain Eukaryota; kingdom Viridiplantae; phylum Streptophyta; class Magnoliopsida; order Zingiberales; family Zingiberaceae; genus Curcuma; species Curcuma longa. The sequence goes on along the minus strand of NW_027429756.1, from coordinate 638 downwards.
CTTATTTTATGTACTATGTGCCTTGAATGTGTTTGATGAAATATTTGTGTGAGCGCATATGCATGATTATGAGGGGTAGATTATTGTGGGGGTAGCTAAGATCGTATACCTCGGACGCCTCGTGACAGGAGAGAGTCTTTAACCGGACTTTCCGAGGTGATTCCTACATAGTGGTAAACCCCCATAAGGGATATCTAATGGTTGATGGCCATTGGGACAAGGTCCTTAACAGGGTACTCTGTGACAGAGGGTAGGCATTGGATCGTACACCGAGGCGCCTCGCACCGAGGAAAGCCTTAAACTGGGCTTTGGCCGAACTTATGAAGGAGCACAACATAGGAGCTTGAAGGTAAATGCCAACAAAACCTAAAGGATCGAGTTGGTGTATTTGGGTTAGAATCCCTACAAGGTGTGTAGGATCGGAAATGCGCTAGAGGGGGGTGAATAGGTGACGGCTTTCGATATTCGATAAAACTTTGCGTGCGGAAGCGTAAGCGAAAACTAAATACAGGATCGGGTGGTTAGAAAATAAATTACTCGTTTGTTTCTTGGTTCACAGGCAGCGCTGCTACTCCAAGGCCCGGTCTTCGTCTTGGGACGTCACTGATACTTGCTCCTTCCGGATAACAAGTATATCG
>NW_027429755.1:0-1840 GCF_044706935.1 Curcuma longa | reverse complement strand
AAGCTGATCGACCAGCCGGTTGATCAGCACAAGCTGATCGACCAGCCGGTCGATCAGCCTTGGTGATCGACCAGCTGGTCGATCACCCCCTTTGTTACCCCCTTCCTTTATAGTTTCTGGAAGTCTGGAAAGCCCGGGAATTTGATCGGGAGGGATAAGCTTTTGCCTGGGAGAAGTAAGAGTTTACCCGGCAAGGAGATTAACTTTGTCGAGAGACATTTGGTCGGGTGAAGAAATGTTTGGCCGGGAGAAATAAAGACTAGAAAAGTCTGTTCGGAGAAAGCTTAGATAGCGTGACGTCTGTCAGAAGGACAGTATTAGTCGAAGAAGTGAGAGTTTGGCCGGGAGACGTAAGATCATGCTCGGGAAAGTAATTATCTGATCGGGAGAAGTAAAACCGGAAAGGTATTGCCCTTGGCCGAGAGATAAGAAGCCTTTGTGGCTTAGGACCGAGATAGCCGAAGAACTCGGTGTTCGTAAGCGGAAAAAGAGAGCTTTGGTAGCACGTCTTAGAGATGGTCCAGGAGGAGTCTCGGTGACTAAAGACCAGGGAGCTTGGTGCTCGAGAAAGAATGGAGAACGCCTTTGTGGCTTGTCTCCGAGATGGTCCAGGAGGAGCCTTGGTGGCTCAGGACCGAATTGGTCGGTAGCTTGGTGCTGATGGCCGGAGCAGGTCCGAGAGAGCTTTGGTAGCTCGGCTCAGGACTGTGAGCTTTGGTAGCTCGATCTCAGGGAGCCTAGGTGGCTCAGAACCTGATTAGGCCGGGAGCTTAGTGCGAATGGCCGGGATGGTCCGGGAGAGCTTTGGTAGCTCGGCTCAGGACTGTGAGCTTTGGTAGCTCGATCTCCAGAGGAGAGTCTTGGTGACACGGTCTATTGATTCTAGAAGGAGGGCCTTGGTTGGTCCGGTCTCTTGTTTGGTCTGAGAGAGCTTTGGTAGCTCGGCTCGAGACCGTGAGCTTTGGTAGCTCGATCATCAGGGAGTCTTTGAGACTCAGAACCTGATATGTCCGAGAATGCTTTGGTAGCTAAGCTCGGACATGACTGTTACGTTGCTTTCTTTCATACTGTCCTAATATTGAAACGTTCTAATGCTACTTTTGAGTGTGCAGGCTACAGGACAGGTTTGGGAGGGAGATTTCAAACGAACAGTGGAAGTTCCAAGGCGATCTTCGAGCTGTCTTTTCTGCAAAAAGGATTACGAGCAAACGGCGCACGAAAGTAGGTAGTAGTACCTGCAGTTGGCAGGGAAGGGAGACTACAGCTTTTGTTAGAGATCCGTTGGGCACAGTAATCGAGGATGCAAGTCTATAAAAGAAGCTGAAGAGGCACTAAGGAAAATATCGATTAATCTTTTTGAACGTTCATTCTTTGAAGTGCTGAAATCTTGAGATCAATCTGCTAGTCGAAGCTAGAGAAAGAAGAAGAGCAACGTCCTGGTTTTGGAGAGACAGACTTGAGCTGCAAGCGATCTTTGTGGTTCTTTTCATTCTTAGTCTTTAACGCATTCTTTAGTTCTCCTTTGTCTTGTGCGTTATTCATATCTGTTGAGACAAACTGTGGAGAGGTTCCTCCACCGAGAAGGAGAAAGCTTTTAGCCGGTGCTACCGGGGTTTGATCTGCCGAAAGATCAAGGAATCGTCCACCTTACGGACACGCCGAGGAGTAGGAGCAAGTTATCTCCGAACCTCGTAAATCTCTATCTTAGCTTGCTGATCTTCATTTGTCTGTGATCAAGTCATCATTTCCGCTGCGTAACCGAAGATTAAGCAAGCAAAGCGAAAAGTGTGGACGACTATTCACACCCCCCCTCTCTAGCCGTGTTCATAAGATCCAACAA
>NW_027429754.1:0-1272 GCF_044706935.1 Curcuma longa | reverse complement strand
TGTAATACCCGCAATTTTCCTTAAATAATTCTTGGATAATAATGAATGATTGATCTAAAGGAATTTAATTTCTAAATGTGTCTTGATGATTTAATGGGTTAATTTCATGTGGGCTTGCAAAAGTAAAAAGAAAGAAAAAAATAATGGAGGAGCCAAGGATTGATCCTTGGACCTCATGGAATGGCAAGCCTAGTAGAAGCATGGGTTAACCAAATGTGCTAGCAAGTAGATCTTGTTAGAGACACATGGAGAAATAAATTTAAATGAGGAGAAAAAGGAAAAGAGGATTACAAATGGTAAGTTCCAATTACTTTTCTCCATCAAGTTTTCCCCCTCAATCTAGATTTTCTTGCCTTGTGGAGTGGTTGCCGAAATCTCATGGGAAAGGAGGGAATTCGAAATTCGAATTTCAAATAAGTATGGATAAGGAATGACTCCCTCATAAATGGAAGTTTAGAGGAGAAGGAAAGGGTTTAAATGGAGTATTTCATGCCAAGTTAGGAGGGGAATACATGGAAACTTTTCCACCTCATTACTCCCTCCCTCTTATTGCCGAAACCCCCTCTCCCTCTCATTCTTTCCCTCACCGAAACCTCTCCCTCTCCTCTCCTTGTGGCCGAAACCTCCAAGTGGCCGGCGCCTTCAACCAAGCAAAAGGAAAACAAAAGGGAAGGGCTTTAGGGAAGGAGATTGGTAAGGGTTTAGTTTCTCTTTGGTTTTTCTTTCTCTCTTTTCCATGCTCTAACCTGGCCGAAACCTATGGATGGGTTATCTCATCATCCTTGTTGTCAAAACAAGAAGACAACACCAAGGGCTAGAGAGGCTTGGAGAAAGGAAGGAAGGGTACCAAGGAGATAACCAAAAAGAAGGGTTCTTCCTCGCGTTTGGTAGTGTAAGACTCCCTCACCCTGCAACATGATGGTTTATGGATGCTTTCTATGATTTCTTAGTGTTTCTAAAGGTTACATGTTAAAACATAAAGAAATCTTACTTGGTAACTTTTGGCCATGAGGTTAAGGATAATGTTTAAAAGCATGCTTTGAGTAAGTTGGTTTATATATCAATTATGAGAATGTATAAGAAAACTTGCTCTTTTTACATGTAGTAAAGATTTAAGGTTTCATGCTATAAATCTTTAAGATTTGGCTATTACATGCTAGAGTTTTAAAAGTTGTTTGTTTAACATGCCATGGTTTCGAAAAACACAAGATAAGGTTTATATGGATAGTTTTACATGTAAAGAATTTTAGGGTGTGTTTATGTCATGCTTAA
>NW_027429753.1:0-1381 GCF_044706935.1 Curcuma longa | reverse complement strand
TTCCTTTGATAATCCACATTGTAAGGTCGTTGTTGCTTTAGCATTGGCCTGTGCCTTCTTGCACACATCTTTTGACCAGTCTCTTGTAGGGAGAGATTTTCCCTCTGCGTCTTTGGGTGTCTCGAACCCATCTACAATGCTAAACCAGTTGTCAATATCATTCATAAGGTAATACTCCATCCTACCTTTCCAATAGGCGAAGTCGTTTTCGTCGAAGTACGGTGGTCGTGCGTGCTATAACCCTCTTGGAACGACATATGTTGCTCCGGTTGATTGTTAGATCCTCCGAAACGTACCGTGCTCTGATACCACTTGTTAGGATCGGTTGGTTCGCTAGAGGGGGGTGAATAGCGTTTTTCGAATTTTCTTCGATTGTTTCTCTGCAAGAGTGTTAGCGGAAGCAAAATATAATAGAGAAAACAATAGATCAACGCTAACCCGGTTCGTTTACTTGGTATCCACCTCCACAGAGGTGACTAATCCAAGGATCCACACGCACGCACACACCCGCTGCACTATGAATCGTCTCCTTCTCGAAAACCTCGAAGGCGGAGAAACCTTTACAACCTTTTCGTTCTCCTCAAAATGATATGAAATAATGTTTAGGAGGAGAGGAAGAAAGCAAAGAATCAGAGAACAACACGTTCTCAAAAGAAGCACTAAAGAATAAAAGAATGGCAGAATTCTTCAGTTGATCTCGAGCAGGCTTCTTTTATAATTCTTCAACATCAGTCGACTGCTGGCAGGGCCAGTCGACTGATGCCTTTCAATCGGCAACAGAATCTTGCATTAAATGCTTGCCATTTTTCTCCAACGTTCAAATATCAGTCGACTGATCCAAGACCAGTCGACTGGCATCAGTCGACTGCCCAGTCGACTCCTATCTTCCTCTGGCTCGACTGATTTTTCTGTGCGTCTGATTTATGAGCAGTCGACTGCTGGCAGGGCCAGTCGATTAGTGAAGCTGCAAAAATCCCATTTCAGCTTCTCTTGACCTAGACCTCGGCCTTCAAACATCTCCCATAGCCTCGTGCCTTCCATGGATGCTCCATCATCCTTGCACTAGCCTGAGATGCTTCCATCAGCTTCGTCATATCAAGTCCTTGCTAAGACCAACCTTGGACTTTTCCTTGCCAAGACTACCCACTTGGACTTTTCCTTGCCAAGACTACCCACTTGGACTTTTCCTTTGGACTTCCCACTTGGACTTTTCCTTTGCCAAGACTTCCCACTTGCATTGGACTTTCCTTTGCCAAGACTTCCCACTTGGACTTTCCTTTGTTAGATCTTTGTCAAGACCGCGCTTGGAAGTATTGTCTAACTTTAAACATGGTTTAGCCAAACATTGAAACTCAATGCACTTGGGGCAAAGATTGCACCA
>NW_027429752.1:0-1889 GCF_044706935.1 Curcuma longa | reverse complement strand
ATATCTTTGCTTCTCTTCCTTCTTTATGATTATGCCTGGGCTAACTTGCTACTTGTTGCTTGTTTACATCATCAAACTCATGCATTGCATTATAGGGTTAGACAAAAATATACTGCAACTAAACCTCCTAGGAAGAAAATTCTACGTAGGGGTGAGGGACCCTCTCAATATCCTGATCCTGAATATTTTCAAGCCACAGCTGAGCCCTGATTCTTTTGTTCATCTGCCCAGCATCTGTTTGAAACAACTGATTTCCATGTAATGGATTGTCGTTACATTAGCAAAACCTTCTTTCAAACAAAAGCTCCTCAACTGTATGAGCACATCATCTTCCACCAATTAGAGAAGTTATTTACCTGCACCAATCACATAAATCTTGACCTTTGTAAGGAATTTTATGTCAATCTTCGTCCAGTTGAAATTAATTCTGACCATTATGTGTCCACAGTAGCAGGAGTTTCAATTCAGTTCAACGCTGAAACTGTTCGATCTTTTCTAGGTCTCCGTCCCTCACAGAACCCTTTCATGTGTTTTCCTGATTTTACTGGTCCTATCACTGGTTCCTTTGCTCATATAACCGTGGATCAGATTCATGAACACTACTTTGGTACCCACAGAAATCCATTCAAAAATATTTTTCATGCCACTGAGATGTCTGCTATCAATTATGTCTGGTACAGACTCATTCTAGACTGTGTTCTTCCTATTGTGACTCGGGGTCGGGCTATGATACGTATTCCCCACATGATCATGATGTATGCTTTAGAGCAACATTTTGACATTGACGTTGCCCAACATGTCTACTCTTCCATTCTCTATTACTCGGGTCCCACAAATGGCAAGATCTATATGTCATTTTGTCACATCATCACACAGTTCATTGCATCTAGGGGCATTGATGTTTCTGTAGGAACAATTCGTCATTTATCAAAAGATTATGACCAGATTGCCTTGCGCCATTTGAAGTTGGCAAAGATCACATACCATCGTGGCGCTATAGTTTGGAGACGTGATATTGAGGGAGGACCTGCGGAGGAGTCTTCTGAGTCAGAGGAGGAAGGGGATGCACCTGCAGCACCTGCCCCTGCTGCTCCTCCTCCTGCGACTGGTGCACCCCCCACACATGGCCTGGATGAGCGTATCACGCATCTTGAGGGGAAGGTGGACTAGGGCTTTCATGATCTTGGCGAGCGCATGCAGGGATACTATGAGCATGTGCAGACCTACCACCAGGAGGTTCATGAGTATTACCAGGGAGTTCAGACTTACCATCATGAACTTCAGGGTTATTTTGAGGAGGTTCGAGGTCTTCGTCAGGATTGGTCATCGGCTGCTCAAAGGCAAAATGAAGCATATGCACAGCAGCAGATGTACCAGCAGTGTTGTTCGACATGATGCAGAGGATGCACATGTCTTATTAGGCTCCTCCACCTCCTCCACCTGCTGATGATGATGACATGTAGCTTGATGGATTTGCTGATGGTCTTGTTATGGATTTGTTGATGAATTTTCAAATATTTGGTGTAAAACTTTAAAACTATGATTGTGTGGAACTTGACTTTTGATTGTGGATGCTAGAAGGCTAGACTACTTGTATTAAGACTCACTATTACTTTATGTCATGATAAGTTGACTCTTATGCTTTTGTTGTTTAATCATGCTTATGCTTTATTTAATGTTATGTATTGTTAAAAGAATGTTTATGGATTAAGGGGGAGCATTTGGATTACACATAAAATTTTGAGAAGAATATACATGTGGGTATCCTTGTATGGATTTAGGGGGAGTGATTTGAGTTATAATAATTTTTCGAGATGGAAAACATTAGTTAATTTCAAGAATTAAGGATTCATGATATTTCTTGTTGGTTATTACACATCCTAGGTCTA
>NW_027429751.1:0-1828 GCF_044706935.1 Curcuma longa | reverse complement strand
TTTTTGTTCTGTGGGGTTCTATGCTCTTCGGAGCGGATAGGATCCGGATCGCAGAACGGAGATCCAGATCGCCGACAGTTACGTCCTCTTAAGTCCGATCAACACAAACTTTTGCATGTAGATAAATACTCATATAATTAAGGCAACACATAACAACAACATGTATATCATATATATAAAAGAAAAACTTGCACGATCTTTCGCAAGTGGCTTTGATACTACTGTTGGGAATTATATGCGATAAAATCAAAATTGCAGTAACGAAAAATAGGATCCCTTCCGTGATCCATGTGAAAAACTTATACAAGTTAAATCTATGAAATCCAATCCTATCTAATAGGGTATACCTTTGTTGCATACACTTATTCCGCTAGTCCAAGGTATGTTGGATCTCTTACACGTTCAAGTGTACGTGTCTTTATCCGTTATCCACACTAATACTCACTTTTGGAGAAAGGTGGTTGTGCTAGCAACCTCTTGGATTTCGTGGATTTCGGCCAAGTGAGGGAAGAAGAGGAAAAAGAACCACTAAAGAGTTTTTGCAAGCAAAACTCTTTTATACTTATGCTATGAATACCAAAGATTTTTAGGTTTTTGGTATTCTTCATCAATGCATGATTAATCTTATTAATCATGCATGATAACTCTCATGCATGTAATCTTCTCCTCTTCATGCATGATTAATCCACATTAATCATGCATAATGCTAATCAAAATCCAATTTGGCTTGATTTAAGCCTAATTCAAATTCAATTCATGCATGATAACTTCAATGCATGTAACTTCCTCTCTTCTTTATTGCATGATTAATCCACATTAATCATGCATGATGAATTAAAATTATCTTGGTTTAATTTGAGTCTTAACTCAAATTCAACCAACTTGAGTCTAACTTAAGTCTAAGCCATCTTGTTCCTTTAGTCAAACTAAAATGAACTCATCTCCAAATAAAGTGTTATTTGTGTGTGACTCAATAGGTTTTTGTAACATTGACAATGTCTCTAAAATCCATTTTAAAAGCATAAGCAATGAGCGACATCTAGCAATGCATCATTGCTACCCAAGTGACAAGAATGTCGAGATCCGACATAACCTCCGTGACTATGATAATGTATGCCCATGTCCTTCTATCCTCGATATCTAGATTGATCAATGAGGCATAGATCGTGTCATCCTCTTATCAGTCTTTATGTTTCTTAATCCCCAAGTAGACTCACTCAAGCAAATGAGCTCAATATCTTATATTGACTCATTTGAGCATGACCATGCATTTCGTGGTCCTACTATATCAAGAGTGTTAGTGCAGGAAGCACTAGCAGATGAACCTGAATTTTGATTATGGAACTAGGATCAAGTTAAGTGTGTAGTTTGACTAACAAGGTTGAAGTGAGTATGCAGAAAACAGGTTAAGTCCTAGTGCGGCTAGGCATGAAGACTTGGCAGAGTCAAAGTGCACCAGACACAAGTCTGGACTTGGTCAGGAGGACCAAGTTGCAGATGAAATGGACTTGGTTAGGAGGACCAAGTTGCAGAGAAGAATGGACTGATCAGGAGGATCACTTGCGTTCAAGTCCTGGGGGGCAACGACAGAGCCAAGCAAAAGTCCAACGGGTCAGGAGGAGACTTGGTTGGCATCAAGTAAATTCTCCCGAGGGGAGTGGGTGAGGACGCGTTCCTACGAGGAACAGTAGGCGCCGGTTCAACCCAGGATCTCACCGAGATCCGAAGTTAGCTCGGTAAAGTCGGTTCGGTGAACCGACTTGTTCTTTAAATATTATATTTCGAGCTAACTTGTTATGCAGGAAAGAAAAGCTCGACGATGTAATAC
>NW_027429750.1:0-1869 GCF_044706935.1 Curcuma longa | reverse complement strand
TGATAAGCTAGGATTTTATGGTATTTTGTTGATTCATTTTGGGTTTTATTGTGGACAATTAAATGTTTAATCAACATAATTGAATTGCATTTGTGAAATGGTCTATTTTTAGATGATTGATATAATTTCTGCAATTTTGATGATTAATTTGGCATTAATTGAGTTTGGTTGTTTGTAGGGTCCAAATTGAACCATGATCGAGCTAATTGGGACCGAGTCAAGTCAAATTCTTTTGAACCGAACTTCATGATCAAGAATTGAGTTGATTGGGATCGAATTGGAGCTAAACCGGCTTGATTTGAGTTGAACCAGGGCTGGAATTGAGTTGAACCGGCGCAAATCAAAGCTGAACCCGGTTCAGCACAATGTTTTCAAATTCACGCTTTAACGAGAAAGAACACTGTAGCATTTTTACGTAGTTACTGTTCATCCTTCGTCCCGCGGCTTCTGTTTTCGTTTTCTCTGCGTTTTTCTTCAGCGATCTTCGAGATTTTTCTTTCCAATCCAGTTTCCAGACCTTATCAAGCTTCTTCGACCTCGAGTTGGCATCAAATTGAAGCTGGATCTTTCGATGAGGGTTTCATCAGAGGTTTCTTTCAACGACGATTTCCAGCTGAGATCTGTGGATTCACAAAGATCGGAGCTGTCAGTGATATTCTGAGGGGTTCTTAGAAGGTTGTTGATGGATTCTAAACACTGAATTGCAAGAGATCTAAAGGATCTTGAGCTGGGTTTTCAGATCGGGATTAAGCTCTGCTCTGCTATCGGAGGGTTTCTGATACGCAACCAGAAGAGTTAATTCAGATCTAAATCAAATTGAGATCGATAAGGATTTGTCTGGGGTTTGTAGTTTTCAACTAAATCTTGTGTAAAAGCAAGATTGAGGCTGGATTGTAAGGGAAGTTTCAAGATCCGAATCTGAGTTTTATTCTGCTGTGGATTTCAATTTCTTTCTGTCTGATTCTGAACTTTCTGTTTCTGAATTCTGTTGATCCGTAATGTTACAGTGTTTGGTTAATTTGCATTGCTTTGTTTAGTGATTCCTTGTTAAATCTTTGATTTTATTAGGTTCTTTCATTCGGCTAAATGTTTCTGAATCTGAAAATCTGTTTAAATGGTTACTGTTCACCGTATCAAGAATTTGATCTGATAACATTTCAGCTATTTTGAAACTTTAGTTGTCAGTGTCATTCGTTAGATAATTGCGTGTGATAATTAGATTGAATTCTTGTTTTGGTTAATAAGATTGTTAACGTGCAAATGTGATTGAGTTGTTTCTTGAAATTGATCTGTTAGTTTGTGAATTTGGATAATCTTATGGTATGTGATTTGAATTGGAATTGTATCTTTTGCATTATTGTTTTAAATTGAGTCCATGCATTTGCTTGATAGACATCATCTATATCTCTTAATTTCTTGCTTTTGATTGATGCATTAATTCCATTTTACATCCATTGCATTGTTAGGTTTATTGTTTTAGCTTTATGCTTGATAAATTTAGATTTAAGAATAGAAATCTTTTCATTTGTATTTCATTTTAAAAATACCAAAAACACCCCATTTCATAGAAAAACCCAAAAATAACGACATCTTAGCTTGATTTTGACAAACTCTCTACTAATCCTTGGAAAACACGACTCGTGGCCCCTGTATTACATTTACTTGTGAGTTTATGGGTTTTTGATTATAAATTCTAATTTGAGGCTCATTCGTGACACTAGATGTGGGCTCTATCAAATTTTGGCACCGTTGCTGGGGAATTTTAGTAGAGATTTTCTGATTTGAGCTTATTCATTTTATCATTCTTATTCTTGCTATTTCTTGCTGTGATTTTTGTTGGTTTATGACCAGGTCTGCAGGTGGAGAATT
>NW_027429749.1:0-8874 GCF_044706935.1 Curcuma longa | reverse complement strand
TGGGCAAGAGAAGTCCTAGTGAGTGAAGTTGAGCAAGGGAAAGTCCTAGTTGTAGGCTAGGCAAAGGGAAAGTCCTGATTTGGAGGATCAGGTAGAAGTCTTGGCAGAGTCAAAGTGCACCAGGCACAAGTCTGGACTTGGTCAGGAGGATCAAGTTGTAGATGGCTGGACTTGGTCAGGACGACCAAGTTGCAGCGGAAAAATGGACTGATCAGGAGGATCAGTTGCATTTCAAGTCCTGGGGGGCAACGACAGAGCCGAGCACAAGTCCAACAAGTCTGGAGGACTTGGTTGGCATAAATTCTCCTGAGTGGAGTGGATAAGGACGCGTTCCCAGAGTGGAACAGGAGGCGTCAGACTAACCTAGGATTTTGGGAGAAATCCGAAGTTAGACTCACAAGGTAAAGTTAGGTTTGCTTCTTTGTATGCATGCTGATTTTTTCAGGAACCATAATGCAGGCTGAACTTCAAAAGGCCATAACTTTTGACTTGGGTCTCAGAACGAGGCAAACTCAGATGCGTTGGAAAGCTCTTTCAGAGATCTACAAAAAAGGTTTTTTGAGTTGACCGAGATTCAGTCTGGAGTCGACTCCAAGGGCTGGAGTCGACCCAGAAGCCCATTTGAGTCGACCCAAGCAAGGGATAACGTCCAGAATGAAGATTTATCTACCACATAAGCTGGAGTCGACTCAGGGCTTGCAGTACTCAGGGGCAGTATAAAAGGAGATGAACGCCCAGAAACAAGATCATTCAAGCCAGAAACCTCCCAACTCATTCTGTAGTGCTGTGAAACGCAAAAGAGGCCAGTTCTTGCAACCGGGGAAGATCCAGGAGGAGTGCGCGGCGCTCAGGACTTCCAGATCGGCCACAACAGTTTGCTTTTAATTTCTATTCTTAAGTTATTGTTTATCGGACTGTAAGACGGGTTGCTCCGCCTCCGAACAAGGTTCGGGAAGGAGACCACTAGTGGACGGACGCCTCCCGTGATTAGGCCTTGGACGTACTAACCCTGGGGGTTGGGAACCAAGTAAAATCCGTGTGTTCGTGTGTTTTATTTTTAATATCCGCTGCTTAGTCTTTGATAGTTAAACAAACGATTTTGAAAAAGTCATACGCGCTATTCACCCCCCCTCTAGCGCGTATTCCGATCCTACAAACGGATCCCAAGTCTTTGAACTTGAGTTTGGTAAATTTCGATTGATCTCCAGTCATATGTCTAGCGCAACCGCTATCCAACATCCAGTTATCCAGTTTCTTGTGTTCCTACAATTGAGAAACACTTAGTTGAATTTTGTGGATCTTGGGTTTAGAGTATTAAAATTTAATATTTGAAGTTTGTTAAGGTTATTATATCCATTAATTTTAAAGTTATTTTAATTTTAAAAACTTGTTTAATTAATTTTAATTTTAAAAAATTGTTTAATTAATTTTAAAGTTATTTTAATTTAAAAATTTGTTTGTTAATTAATTTTAAAGTTATTTTTAGTTTTAAAACTTGTTTAATTAATTTTAAAGTTATTTTAATTTTAAAAACTTGTTTAATTAATTTTAAAGTTATTTTAATTTTTAAAAACTTGTTAATTAATTAATTGTTTAATTAATTTTAAAGTTATTTTAATTTTAAAAATTTATTTAATTAATTTAAAGTTATTTTAATTTTAAAATTTATTTAATTAATTTTAAAGTTATTTTAATTTTAAAAACTTGTTAATTAATTTTAAAGTTGTTTTAATTTTAAAAACTTGTTAATTAATTTTAAAGTTATTTGTTGGGTTATTTCTGTTTATTGTCTATTCATCTCACCCAGTCTAAGTGGTCAATCAGTTAACCTATGGGTTAATTGTGAGATGATTTCGATTTTATCTTTGTTTATTGTGAGAAGGTATCTATACTTGATCAATTTTGAGTTAGATTTAGATTTAACCTTCAATCAATTAAGTACACATTTCAAGAATTGATTTTCAGGTCATGGCGAGGCACAGAGGCCTTCTTGGTTATCAGAGCAACGACCACTTTCTAGACAAAATTAATTCAGGAAATTATGGACTTAACCAATTTATTGATAAACCTTGGTCTAACTAGTCTAGGATGTGGCGAGGTAGCTTCGGTCAGTTCGGTTCGACTTAGTGAATCAAGTCAGGTACTCCTTACCCTTCTTGACCACTTAATCTAGCTTTCCTGACGTACTATCATCTCGCCCCACCCTGGTACTAGGTTGGCAAGAATTGATTAGGTAGTTGGTCCTTAAACTAGCCTAATTTCTAATGCAGAAAAAGTAAATCTAAGTTATAAAGAAATTAAGCAATGCGTTTTGGTTTCCCCGGGATCGTGTCCTTTGATTGGTCGAAACAAGTGGACCTGATCCTTGGGAATCAAAAATTGGTTTGGTCCGACTGGGTTAACCAGTCGGGACTTCAGAACCCACGCTCGGACTCGTGTTCGGTTTCTACGTGTAAATGCATTGAATGATCTATTTTTAGCCGCATACCCGATGCCCGATCAGTTGTATCCAGTCTTCTGCGATCCAAGCATCATATCCAGATACGTAGACCCGGAGGTGAATTGTTCAAGCGATCTTCTGAGTTCACTGACTTGAACTTTCAGTTAAGCATTTTCTTCCTTGAGTTGAGCTCGAGTCAAATCCTCAATCGAATTGTTCTGAGTCGGTGGCTCAGGGTTGACTTTCTCTTTGAGAAGTACTAACTCCTCTTGGAGCGATTTAGCCAAGGTATTAGACTTAGCTACTTTCTTACTTAAACTAATAATTATTGAAAGCAATCTATTTTGACTTACAGTGGAGTTTGGGCCTTCGAAAATGGTTACGGATCCGTGGCTTTCATCGTCCGAGTCGTAGTCCTCTTGGTTTGGTTCATTCTAAGCCGGAAGCGTGAGGATGATAAGTTTGAACTTAAGTTCTGAAATTCAAAATTATTTGAAAAAAGTTCAAGGTTTTTAAAAGTTCTTAAAACTTAATGTTTTATCTTTAAGAACTTGGATAACTTTGCTTAAGTTTGTTCAATATCAAGTTCAGGTGGAGAGAACTAAAATATATTTCTTTTCAAAAATATTGCTTACTTTTAACTAAGTATAAGTTCAGGGGGAGCCCTGAAAAAGGGGAGTTAAGGTTAACACTTTATGCACTTCATGCATGACATCTGTTAAACTCTATTTCTTTATAAAGTTAAATTTTTCTTAACTTGAAACTCGAATTTTCATAATCAAAAAAAGGGAGATTGTTGGTACGGGAAACACCAGATGATCAAACCTTGATTTTGATAATGACATGAGGTTCAAGTTAAGTGTGTTGCTGGACTGATATGTTGATCTAGTGTGCAGGGAGCATAAGTAAAGTCCTAGTTAAGGCTAGACAAAAGGCAAAGTCCTAATTATAGGCTAGGCAAGGACAAGTCCTAGTCTGGAGGACTAGACAAAAGACTTGGCAGGTTAAATGCACCAAGTGCAAGCCCATGCAAAGTTGGAGGATCGGGAAGCATGGCCAAAGTCCAATCGGGTACGGTCAAGAGGACTAGAGAGTTGGTGAAATCTGGGCGGTCTGGAGGACCGAGTCATAGCAGCAAATTCCTGGGGGCCAAGGATAAAGCTAGGCAGAAAGTCTAACAAGTCTGGAGGACTTGGTTCGCAGTCAGGTAAATTCTTCCAAGAGGAGTGGGTCAGGACGCGTTCCCGAAGTGAAACTATAGGCGTCAGTCTAACCTAAGGTTTCATTGAAAATATAAGTTAAAACTAAGAATCGATTTAGAGAACTGATTCTCCAATCTATTTTTTCTATATTTGGAACTAACTTGTATTGCAGAATGGAGAGGTAAGTCTTTGACTCCGAGCAACTTAAGCCGAGGTTCGAGTTGATTGGACGGTTGAGTCAACCGGAGTATGGATTCCAGGCAACTTGGGATCGGATAAGTGCAATGGAAGTTGAAGTCTATCAACACCCTCCACGTCAGATTCAAGTTGACCTGAATGGTGGTTTTGTTGGTGCAAGATGCACTAAGATCTTGCCTAGAGTTTCGATGTTTGACAATATACCCTAAGTCAATCAGTTTGACCAAGGGTTGATCCAAACAAGACTTGATGTTTGGATGTGTGGAAGTGAGTGAGAAGAAGTGAGTGAGAAAACCTAGTCGGTTAGACTAGGCAGTGGAAGTCCTAATCTGGAAGATTGGGCAAGGGAAGTCCTGGTGAGTGAAGTTGAGCAAGGGAAAGTCCTAGTTGTAGGCTAGGCAAAGGGAAGTCCTGATTTGGAGGATCAGGCGGAAGTCTTAGCAGAGTCAAAGTGCACCAGGTAGAGTCTGGACTTGGTCAGGAGGACCAAGTTGCAGTAGAAGGCTGGGCTTGGTCAGGAGGACCAAGCTGCAGCTAAGGGCTGGACTGATCAGGAGGATCAGTTGCAGTACAAATCCTGGGGTGCAAGGACAGAGCCGAGCATAAGTCCAACAAGTCTGGAGGACTTGGTTGGCATAAATTCTCCTGAGTAGGAGTGGGTAAGGGCGCGTTTCCAGAGTGGAATAGGAGATGTCAAACTAACCGAGGATTTCGGTAGAAATCCGAAGTTAGACTCACAAGGTAAAGACTAGATTGGCTTGGTTGCTTTCATGCTTGTTTTGCAGAAACTATAATGCAGGGTCAACTTCAACGGGTCATAACTTTTGACTTGGAACTCGAAACGAGGTATGGTCAGATGCGTTGGAAAGCCCTTTCAGAGATCTACAAAAAAGGTTTCTGGAGTCGACTCAGATTTGGGCTGGAGTCGACTCAAGAGGCTGGAGTCGACTCAGAAGTGCATTTGAGTCGACTCGGGCGGCAGATAATAAACAGAATCGAGCAGGATAAAGTTTTATCTGCCACATCAGCTGGAGTCGACCCAGATGGGCATCTGAGTCGACTCAGGACCATTATATAAGGCCGTGAGCGTGCAAAAACAAGCAATTCAAGCCAGAAAACATCTCTGATCAATTAGTGGTGCTTCTGAACGCGAAAGGGGCCAGACGCTTGTAACCGGGGAAGATCCAAGAGGAGTGCGCGACGCTCAGGACTTCCAGAACGGCAAAAGTGTTTGAGTTTCTTTATTTCTATCTTACCTTCAATTACTTATTTTGATTGTTATCTTTGGACTGTAAGACAGGTTTCTCCGCCTCCGAACGACGTTCGAAAAGGAGACCACTAGTGGACGGGCGCCTCCCAAATTAGGCCTTGGACGTACTAACCCTGGGGGGTTAGGAACCAAGTAAAAATCCCGCGTGTCCTTCTTTATTGTTTTCTAATATTCCGCTGCAAGTTTTTATTAGTTAACGAATGATTTTGAAAAAGCGACACGCGCTATTCACCCCCCTCTAGCGCGTACATCGATCCTAAAATTGGTATCAGAGCCTGTGCGCTCTTGATTGGACTAACTGTCAAGGGAGCAAGACAGCAAAGATAGAGGGGGAGAAAGGTATGTGTTTAAAAGTTTATTTTAAAAATTATATAATATGTTTTAAGTGCAGGGAGAGAGGGCACTTTAAAAATAAGTGTCCTGTTAGGATCGGTTGGTTCGCTAGAGGGGGGTGAATAGCGTTTTTCGATTCTTCTTTGATTGTTTCTCTGCAAGAGTGTTAGCGGAAGCAAAATATAATAGAGAAAACAATAGATCAACGCTAACCTGGTTTGTTTACTTGGTATCCACCTCCGCAGAGGTGACTAATCCAAGGATCCACACGCACGCACACACCCGCTGCACTATGAATCGTCTCCTTCTCGAAAACCTTGAAGGCGGAGAAACCTTTACAACTCTTTCGATCTCCTCAAGGATGATATGAAATAATGTTTAAGAGGAGAGGAAGAAAGCAAAGAATCAGAGAACAACACGTTCTCAAAAGAAGCACAAAGCAATGAAAGAATGGCAGAATTCTTGAGTTGATTTCGTGCAGGCTTCTTTTATAATTCTTCAACATCAGTCGACTGCTGGCAGGGCCAGTCGACTGATGCCTTCAATCGGCAACAAAATCTCGCATTAAAGCGCATTAAATGCTTGTCAATTTTCTCCAACGTTCAAATATCAGTCGACTGATCCAAGACCAGTCGACTGGCATCAGTCGACTCACCATACACCAGTCGACTGCCCAGTCGACTCCTGTCTTCCTCTGGCTCGACTGATTTTTCTGTGTGCGTCTGATTTATGAGCAGTCGACTGCTGGCAGGGCCAGTCGACTGGTGAAGCTGAAAAATCTCATTTCAGCTTCTCTTGACCTAGACCTCGGCCTTCAAACACCTCCCATAGCCTCGTGCCTTCCCTGGATGCTCCATCATCCTCGCACTAGCTTGAGATGCTTCCATCAGCTTCGTCATGTCAAGTCTTTGCCAAGACTACCCACTTGGACTTTTCCTTGCCAAGACTTCCCACTTGGACTTTTCCTTGCCAAGACTTCTCACTTGGACTTTTCATTGCCACTCGAAAGCATTGTTAGATCACAAGTATTGACGGTTTAGCAAACATTGAAACTCAATGCACTTGGCGATTGCAAAGGAGCAACCGATGCCAGGAGCCCGGAGGAACAAAGAGCACATCCAGTGCTTCAAGTGCCAAAAACGCGGCCACTACAAAAATCGGTGCCCGGAGAGGAAGACGGCAGAAAAATCAGAATTAACAAGCGATTCAGGTAAGTAGTTCAATTTACGCAAATACCCCTAGGATGCATGCCATGACCATTTTCTATTTCTGCTTAGATTTTTTCTTGTAAATTTAGAAAAATTAGCAAAATTAGATAAATTTTAATTCAAATTTAGATAAAAATTTAGAAAAATTAGAAAATTTAGATAAATCTTTAAAAAATTAAAAAATTTGAAAAAGTAAATTTAATAAATTAGAAAATTCAAATTTAGAAATAAAAATTTAAAAATTTAAATAATTTACTAAATCAAATTTGAATAATTCAAATTTGAAAAAGTCAGATCTAGAAATATTGGATAATTATTTAAATAATAATTCTAAATTAAATAAATTGAAAAATTCAATCTTAGATCCTAAAAATAAGGAAAATTTATCTAATTTAGATAAATTAATTAATAAATCTGAATTAAATAATAATTTAACTAATTCAAATTTAACCAATTCAATTATTAATAATTCAAATTTAATTAATTTAGATTTATCTCAAATAAATAAAAAATTAGACCAAGTTTTTAACTCATTCAACCAAGATAATGATAAAATTAATAAATCAACTTTAATTAATTTAAAAATTCCAAAAATTATTAATAATTCAACCCAACAAGATAAAATTAATAAAAATTATAAAAAGTTAAATAATTCAAATTTAATTAATAATTCAGAAATTAAAAATTCAAGATAATCCTAATAATAAGAAAAATTCAAATTTCAACAAAATAAATCCTAAAATTAATAATTTAATAAATAAAAATTTAAAATTAAATAATAAAATTAATTATAATTCAGTACCATTTAATTATGACACATTAAATAACTCCACTGTAAGTCAAGAAAAGTTAAATTCAATAATAATTAACTTATGTAAGAAAATAGCTAAGTCCGAAGACTTGGCTAAATCACTCCAAAAGAAAATAGAACTTCGCAAGAAGAAAGTAAACAAATAAAAATTAAATTAAAATTAAAATTAAAATTAAATTAAAATTAAATTAAAATTAAATTAAAATTAAAATTAAAATTAAATTAAATTAAAATTAAAATTAAATTAAATTAAATTAAAATTAAATTAAATTAAAATTAAATTAAATTAAATTAAATTAAATTAAATTAAATTAAATTAAAATTAAATTAAAATTAAATTAAATTAAATTAAATTAAATTAAATTAAATTAAATTAAAATTAAATTAAATTAAAATTAAATTAAATTAAATTAATTAAAATTAAAATTCAAACTTAAATTAAAACTTAAAAGCTATGAACCTAATTAAAATAAATTACCTTTAATTATAAAACTAAATTAAAATATTACCAAATGAAACAATAAATAAAATTCAAAGTGTGTCAAAGTGGGTTGACACGCTCGCGGGTCCACACGACATGTATCAAATCGAGAATTTGATACATTATTAGAAATTAAAAATTATTGCTTGAATTGTTTGACTCATGCATACTTGCCATGACATGCATCTGCTTTAATTTAAATGCATATAACATGTCATGTCATCATGTTTCCTTACTGCTTAACTTAGAATGGTTAGATAAGGACACATGAATGGTTGATACTTGCCAACATAGTACCAGGGTGGGGCGAGATGATAGTACGTTAGGGAGGTTAGGTTAAGTGGTCAAGAAGGGTAAGGAGTACCTGACTTGATTTGCTTAGTCTAACCAAACTGACCGAAGCTACCTCGCCACATCCTAGACTAGTTAGACCAAGGTTTCTCAAGAAATTGGTTAAGGTCCATAATTTCTTGAATTGATTTTGTCTAGAAGTGGTCGTTGCTCCGATAACCAAGAAGGCCCCTGTGCCTCGCCACAGCCTGGAAATCAACTCTTGAAATGTGTACTTAATTGATTGACGGTTAAACCTGAATCTAACTCAAGGTCAAACATTCATTAGAAATTAACCTAAATTTAATAAAGATAAAATTAACAACTCATCTCACATAACCCATAAGGTTACCCGTGTATGTCATGTATTGCAACACTTAGTACGGGTGAGATGATAAGGACAATTAAAGTACAATGCTTTGAAAAATATTTTCAAAAATTATTATAAATATTTTTATAAAAACTATTTTTGAAAATTTGATATTTCCTTGAGTTTCATGCTTGCTGGGTGTATTTATATTATAAATTTTCAAAACTCTATATTTTTGAAAAATTGGTTGACCAACACATTAGACACAAACCTTTTAGGTTAACACTAAGT
>NW_027429748.1:0-11192 GCF_044706935.1 Curcuma longa | reverse complement strand
ATCCAGAACGCCAACAGGAAGTCCACGCAGACCCGCTATTTGTTGCCCGGTTTTGGCACGAGCACGACGTTGGACAACCACGTCGGGAACTGCACCTCCTTGATGTGTCCTGCCGCCAGGAGCTTCTGAACTTCCGCCCGAATGACCTTGTTCTACTCGGGGCCGAAGTATCTTCTTTTCTGCTTGACGGGGCGGGCGCCGGGCGTGACGTTGAGTCGGTGGACTGCTACAGACCGGGAGATGCTGGTGAAGTCTTCAGGCGTCCAGGCAAAGACGTCTTGGTTCCTAAGGAGGCAGGCGCCCAGCTCCTCCTTCAGCTCTGATGGCAGCTCGGCTGCTATCTGAACCACGGTCTCGGCTCGGTCCGGGCAGACTTACAGGGGCTCCTTTCCATCAAAGTTCTTCACGGAGGGCGCCTCTTCGACTATCTGGACTTCACTTCCAGAAGTCTTTTGGTTCTTCCGGGAGTCAGTGCGGACCATGTCTGTTGAAGATCGGAGATGGCTAGAGGGGGGGTGAATAGCCTCTTTTCGCAACCCAAATGATTTTCTCCTACACAAGGTTAGTATGCAGCGGAAAATAGAAGAAAAACAGCTAGCAAATCGAAATCAATGCAAACACCAGAATATACAAGGTTCGGGGATAACTTGCCCCTACTTCTCGGCTTGTCCGTAAGGTGGACGATCCCTTGATCTTCGGTAGATCGAACCCCGGATGAATCCGGCTAAGTGAGTCTCCTTCTCGGTGGAGGGACCTCTCCACATGTAACACCCCAATTTTTCCTTCAATGATATCTGGATATTTAATGATAAATGAAAGATTAAATGATCGATTGATGTTGATAAAAGGAATTAGTGTTAAATACTAATTCATGTTTAATTATGGTTTAGAACGTTGCTTGTAATGGGTTTATGTAAGTCTTGCTAAAAAAAAGAAAAGAAAAGAAAAAGAAATAGGGAGGAACAAGGATTTGAACCTTGGACCTCTAATGAATGTAGCAAGCTTTAGACCAGATGGGCAAGTGAACGATTCTTATAAAAGGTACAAGAGGAATTATAGTTAAAGATTAAGGGATCATAGTACAGTTTAAAAATCAAACGGAACGTTGAGGTGGCTTGGCAATAGTAACGTTTGGTTTTATGGCTAATTAAGAGAATTAAAAGTGGAGGTTATCGAAGGATAGCCTTATAAGACCTTGCTTACCTTCTGAAACCAATTTCTCTTGCGTTTCCTCGTTCTTTTCTCTGGCCGAAGCTGAAGTTCCTTCTGCTTTCCTGTTCTTTTGCTCTCTGCTTCGAAGCTTCTCTTTGGGTAATCGTTAGAAACATCAGAACCACTGTAAGCTTCTTCCTCACCTGCAGTGTAATGGTTTCGGTTTTCATGTTTTTGGCAACCGCATGAATACGGTTTTGATGAACTGTAAGTTTATGTCTTTCTAGGTTAGTTCCTGCATGTATCAGTATAGACTAATTTTGAATCTGTTCAGTGATCAGTTTTAAGAATGTGTTAAATGTTGTTAGGTTGTGATTAACGTGTGATATGTTAACAATTAAAGGAATGAAC
Source organism: Curcuma longa (assembly GCF_044706935.1). NCBI lineage: Eukaryota > Viridiplantae > Streptophyta > Magnoliopsida > Zingiberales > Zingiberaceae > Curcuma > Curcuma longa. The sequence goes on along the minus strand of NW_027429748.1, from coordinate 9,629 downwards.
TTAACCGAGGTGTAACAACATAAGAGAAAGAAAACAGAGTTGTAGGGTTTAAAATCGATCTGATAAATTGATCAGAGGGGTTGGTAATCGATCACTGGATCGATTACCAGAACCATAATCGATCACGGGATCGATTAATAGGGTTAAAGAGAAACAAAGTTACGGTAACTAATCGATCACCCGATCGATTAAAAGAAGGTAATCGATCACTCGATCGATTACCAAGCCTCGGGATAGAAATCTACGAGCCGTAATCGATCAGGTGATCGATTACAGGCCGGGTAATCGATCACCTGATCGATTACCGAGCTTTCTGTGAACGATGACCCTAATCGATCTCTGGATCGATTACAAGGGCACTTAATCGATCGGTTGATCGATTAAGCCCTCTATGTTTGCAAGATTAAGAGCTCGGAAGCTAAAATTTATGCTTAGGATGGTTTACCAAGTTGGTTCAACTCAGGTTAGGTTTAAACAAAAGACTGAATCTAACCAATGAAGTTCTGATCATCTTAAAGAATGGTTAAGGGCTAGAGTCAATGCAAATAACAACCTTAGGGTTATGTTAGACTCTAACCAAGAATGTAAAGAACGTATGTAATGAGATCAAAGTAACGGGAATGTTCACCATGATATGAAAGGAAAGGAAAAGAAATGTAAAGGAACATTCCTGTGAAATGAAAATGAATGAAAGTATAAAGTTATTTTACTTTAATGAAGCTTGTACCGGAACCTGAAAGGGATCCAAGGAATGGACACCTAATGAACGTCCCTAGGTCGAAAGACAAAAGACCTAGTAACCGAGTGGTCGAGATTTGCTACCTCGTACCTACTTGGAATGGCGCGCAAATGAATGAATGGGTACAAGCTAGGGGACCCCAACAATGATGTTTATTATTTTTATCTACTAAGATAATATGTTTTGAAAAGACAAATGGTATGGTATTCATGTCTAATGTGTACAATGAAAGAAAAGGTTAAGGTAAATGATTGCACATGTTTACGTTATGACTTACATGTTGTAATGTACTTAAATGATATGCTTTTATGTGATGTCCGGATTTTGTGAGTAGGAAAGGAGCTTACTAAGCGTTATGCTTATAGTTTACTTTCTTATGCTGCAGATCCTAACAGGTATTAAGCAATGGACGGAGGCGACAGGACTGGACGAAATGATGTGTGTGGTGTTGACGTGACAAGTCCTGGCTTATGTCAATTTATAGTTATTTTAAAACTATCATGTTTGCTGACAATATTGTTAATTAAGTTCTTCTATAGACTTATCATGTTATAAATTTTATCTACCGTATACGAATCTATGCTTGCTATGAAAGTTTTAATTTTTCCGCTGCTAAGTGTAGCTTTCGTATATAATGGTAGAATGAATGAATGAATGAACAAACTGTAGCGTCCGTCAAGGCTCTGGTAAGGGCGGGCGTTACAGAACTCCATCTGCAAACCTCAGAGGAATTAGCAAAGCACTAACAGAACTATCAGATATCAGAAATAAAGCAGAGCAGAAGTCAGTAGACATCAGAAGTGGTTTAATCGATCAGTCTATCGATTAAACGTCGCAAATCGCTTCTCAACAAAATGTATAATCGATCGAGCCATCGATTACTACATGTCTTAATCGATCAGGAGATCGATTAAGACACGATAATCGATCAGACGATCGATTACCGGTCGTTAATCTGATTCCTCAAGTTGTTAATCGATTAAGTGACCGATTAATCTTTTCTGTAATCGATTAAGCGATCGATTACGGTAGGTTCTGTGAGTTTCCAGTATGTTCTGTAATCGATTCTCTGGTCGATTAACTAACCTAGCAAATTCTTACAGAATATTTTATAATCGATCATCAGATCGATTAACCACTAACCCTTGGTTAGTCGATCCACTAATCGATTAAACCAGAGTGAAAACAAAACTCATGCAATCTGATCACTTGGTTAACTTGGGTTTCACCCGAGCCAACCGCATTGGATCATGTATTCAGAGATCAGACTCCCAAGCCTACTCTGACAATGATCTGGTCCGAAGATAGGCTACCAGCCTTCTTAAACCATAGTCCGGTACAGAGAACGAACTACCGAGCCCTCTCTGACCTAGTCCGAGGAATGAGCTACCGAGCCCTCTTCGACTCCATCCGGTCCAGAGAACGAGCTACCGAGCCCTCTCTGACCTAGTCCGGAGAACGAGCTACCGAGCCCTCTCTGACTCCATCCGGTCCAGAGAACGAGCTACCGAGTCCTCTCTGACCTAATCCGGAGAACGAGCTACCGAACCCTCTCCGACTTCATCCGGTCCAGAGAACGAGCTACCGAGCCCTCTCTGACCTAGTCCGGAGAACGAGCTACCGAGCCCTCTCCGACTTCATCAGGTCCAGAGAACGAGCTACCGAGCCCTCTTTGACCTAGTCTGAGAGAACGAGCTACCGAGCCCTCTCTGACTTCATCCGGTCCATTGATCAATCTGAATATATTTAAACTTAACTCTTATACAATAAACTTAAATCGGTGTTAACATCAAAACAACAATCAGGATAAACTGCATCAACAATCTCTCCCTTTTTGTTGTTTGACAACACGATTTAAGTTTAGGTCAGAATTCTTCCCTTTTATGTAAGTAAGGAGATCAAGATCCTCCCCCTACAACAGTTAACTTGGGAATAAGAGTTAAGTTCATATCTATAAGGGGATCAAATCCTCCCCCTACATCAAATCCTCTCTTTAATTCCTAAACTTAAGTTTAGATCCTCTCCCCCTTTGTCAAACACCGAAAAGGGTGTAGACTGGTAAATAATTCTGATAAAACTCTCCCTTAACCCAAGCGTCTCTCCCTCTTGACGTGGCAATATGAGATGACATAAATAGAAATAAGATAGACACAATATAGCAGAAAACAATCATGAAGATAAGGCATAAGATAAACATATCAAAATGCATTAAACATAAAAGATAGTCATGCAAACAAAAAATACCCAAACGACATAGTCAAAAACACAAGCAAAAAACATGTAAGGCAACAGACAAGGATCAGAGATCATCAGGATCAACAACCAAATCCATCGCATCGCCAATGGGATCGGTAGATGGAGCTGAAGCATCGGGCGCAGAAGCGGCGGCTGCGGAAGAGGAAGGGACGCCGGCCGGAGGAGCACTGGAGAAGGGTGGTGGAGGTGGACGAACGGTCATCCATGCCTGCATCATGTCGTACAAGCCGGTCATTTGGCCTCTCATCTCTGTGAAACCAGAGTCCATCTGTGCCTCGAGCGTCGAGAATTCGGTATCCATCCGCACGCCAAACTCGGTGGAGCGTGCCTCTAGTGACGCCATCTGAGCCTGATAGTTCGGCTCCGCTACATAGTCAGGATCCTCCTCGTCCTCAGCAGCCTTGGGCCCCTCGGCAGCAGGATCCTCCTCGATATCTATGGCAGCAGGCGCAGCAGCTGGAAGTGGAAGTGTACCTGGTGCCCGCCCGTATACCCATCTAACAACCCCATAACGCGCAGTGATCTTGGATTTCGAGAATGCTCGAACTCCAAGCCTGGAATCACTACTAGAAAAATGTTAATAGACAACGCGGAAAACGCGTTGTCTTTGTGGGTTAAAAAACGTTGTAAGAGGCCCTGTTGTAAAAAGGGTCCCTCAACGACAACGCTTTTTAAGCGTTGTCTTTGTTAACATCGACAACACCTTCACAACGCAGAAAAAGCGTTGTAAATATTACAACATTTTTTGCGACGCTTTAAAAACGTTGTTTTTGATAGGTATGACAACACATTTTGCAACGGTTAAAAAGCGTTGTAATTTTGTTACAAATTGCTTGGGTTTTGCAACGTTTTTAAAACCGTTGTCTTTTGATTTTTTTTAGCAGTAAATAAGAAATAATATATTTTATAAATACAAAACCATTGACTACAAAATTTACTAAATCACATACAAAACATACAACTTATATTTACACAAAAACCATTCTTACAGCAGGTTCATAACACAAATTCATAACATACAGCAGGTCGATAACATACAACTTATATAAGTTCATAACATAATTCAAGTTACAACTTCCAACATAGAAGCTCCATAATTAACAACAGCAGGTCCATAACAAAGGTTTCAACGCAACAGAATATCCTCCAACAGCAGCAGAAATAGAACAGGTGCATCACAACCAAGTAACAGCAAGTGCATCACCAAGTATGGGCACAACATTAGCATCACCAAGTAACAGCAGCAGAAATAAAACTGGTCGATCTGCCAAATACCAGTCTGCCAAAAGATAATACTAATTTATCCAAAATATGGGCACAACAGCGACAGATTTATATACAATGAACTATGGAGATCAGCATTCCATACCTACTCATAAACAGCAGCAGCAGAATTAATCACAAACAGCAGAATTATACACAATGAACTATGGAGATCAGCATTCCATACACAACAACAGCAGCAGAATTAATCACAAACAAATATATTTATTACAAATAAATGGAATTATGGAGATCAGCATTCCATACCTACTCATAAATATGATCTTGTATACAGTCTGCCACCTCGGAACGCACCTCATCAATTTCTGCCCGAGTGTACTCAGCTGCCTTAAACTATGAACACACATATAGATTAAGTTAATTGGAAAAACAATCAACACTGACTTTGCAAAATGATAAATGGTGTAATTTTTAGGGCAAGAATTTCTCAGTTGCATTACCAACAGCACATAGGCAAATATTTTTCTGTCAGGCTGTTCTTTCATATTTATATTTTAAAATTCAAGCAAACTGATAATACAATGAAGTATCGTAACATCAAATTATAAGACAACAACAGTAGAGTGACCATAAATAGATAGATAAAATATCTGAAAGTAAGAGTCTCAAGCTTCAAACCTCGATGCTCTCACATGTTGTTAGTCTAGACCATATCTTTTCCCTATCAATAGCTTGTTGCAGTTGTGTTTGCACAAGATCAATCCAAAAGGCCATCTCTTCAGCTCTGTGTTCATTATCGAATTCACCTATAGCAACTCTAGGACCAAAATGGAATAGGAATTCTCTGCGTAGGTCAATCTCCTTCATAGATTTGTATGCTCTTTTTATTGGCAGAAAATCCAGAAGCAAATCCATGAATCTACCAGTAATGTCTGGCAACATAGATGAGAACTGTGAACAGGATACTTTTGCAGATCCAAGCTTTCTGACAGCTGCAAGGCAACTTAAGGCAAGCATAAGGAGTGACAGGTCACTTGCTGTGGCAGAATCAGATGACTCTTGCCAGCTCGATTGCTCTTGCTACGTCATGTATGGATTGGACTAGTCCACTTCCTAGACCATCACCTTGGAAATATTCATCTAATTTCAACCTCATCTCCTCCACTCCAGTGCCAAAAGGTGATTGTGGGGTCCCATTGACGATTATGCTATCATCAGTTGATGCAAGCAGAATATTGTGTTTTATTCGTCTGGCTTGGTAAATGGGTAGAAACTTCCTTCTTCGTTCTAGCCACCCAAAGTTCAGGTTTTGTTTTCCATATTGTGAGCACACACGCCTTATGTGGAACTTTTTCTGGGATAGCTGATGAAGAAAGATATGCTTGTGTGCCTCAGCCATGCCTTGGCAGAAAGGTTTGGCATGTGATGAGCTGTTGACATACGAAGAAGATGATGCATGACTACTTTAATGAAATACAGCAAAATTATTTGAGGCGAGTAAATTGAATATTTAAATGAGAAAAATATGACATTAAGGTTGCACGCAACAACAAATTTTCACTGCATCATCTACATGGCCATAAGTTAGTCATACACATAAATCATGTAGACACACAATCATACACATAACTCTTTGCAAGACTTTCCTTTGTTCTCAGATCAATTGGGTTCAACAAGTTTATTGAACTGCAACAATAACAAAATTGATTTCTAGCAAGGTACCTACTTCCCCATATTACCTAGATGCATTCCAAACAATATTTTTAGAATAAATTCTAAACCCTTGACATAAATAGTTATTTTACAAAGTGACATACTGGGAATGCAGTGGACAGAGTACTGCATTCATACTGCATTTGCAATCTCAGTGTATTGTGGATATCAAGTACAGTTATATTGAAACAATCCCACAAATACATAATGGAAATACAATGCAGGCAACTAGTATTCTACTATTGAATTATTTGGACCACAATTTTAGAGTGTCGGAATCATAATGACCAATATACACATCTTTTGTTTTGACAGAACAGGAATCGATGAAGCATAGCACCTAGTATCCCTACTCCATAAAAATGTTAAGATTCTAAAAAAGAAAAGATGTAAGCTAACCCAAAAAGATCAAATGTGTTGCTTCCTAAAGTTTCATTAAAGGTACATAACGCAATGCTGATCAAATCTGAACGACCACGTATCGAACAAGGCTAAGCTCCAGTATTAAACCTCGCCTACGACTAAAAACTTCGCTGATCGTCGGATGACAACTAATCAGTCACAAACTAGCGGATCGCACGGCGTTTAGTTTAGGGTTTCAAGCATTCACGCGGCGGTTACGGCCGTCAGGGCGTCGCCGGCGCGACTGCTGCGGGACGTGGGGGCGGCGAGATGGGGAGCGAGCACTGCCATCGCCGTCGGCTGCAGCAAGAGGCCTCGGAAGGAAGGGGGAGGATCGCGGAGGAGGTAGAAGGAGCGAGAAGGTTCGGGAAGGCGACGGGCGACGAGGGATAGGGATTTAAAGGGGCGGAGGAATTTTGTGGTGCCGAATGGGCGAACGTATTGGGGACGGCGTCCAGTAGGAGCTTTGAGACGGCGTGGTGTAAAAATATATAATAGTGTAATCCTAATCATCTAGGTGGTAGATAAAATTTAAGGAATCAATGCTTATGCAACCCTAATTGAAGAAAAAATATGTAATGGTGTAATCTGATAAGAAATTTAAAATCCTTATTTCTTCGTCATCTTCTCTACCTTCCCTCGAGAAACATCAATACCCATAGACTCTAACCAATCCGGGCATGTGAATCTTGCCATGGACAGGGGATGTATGATGGATAATGGAGGCAAAGATCTGAGCGGGGATATCAATATCCAACCGCTGAAGAAGGGCGTAAACCAAAAACATGTGAGGAGGACGGATGACTGCTAGGGCCCGAGAGGTGATAGGCAGAATGCAGTTGACTACTATCTTGAATAAGACGTAGTCAGCTGCGGACATACGAAGGGCCCGGAAAGTGGTGATACTCGCATCAGGGCCGTCTGGTCGAGGGCGATGGAGGAGCTGCTGATGCATCAGATCAATGGTGATCTGATCAAAAGGCGGGGGAAGGATCTCAGGTAGAGGAAAACAGACAAAGCTGGACTGTGCCGGGCGGCAACCAAGATACTCGGACAAGATCCTACAGCTGAAGTCAAGGTTGGTTTTGGCGACACGGGTTCTATAGATTATACCATCAGAAGTATGTAAATTGTTGTAGAATTCGGCGAGACGATCAACATTGATCGTCCGCTCACAATAAACGATAGAAGACAACTGATAGTGGTCGATAATCTGATGAATATTGAAACAGTGGGAGCGAATAAACTGATGATCAACCGAACGCGGGGTAATCAACTGGAAAGAGTGTCTAGAAAATTTTTCTTGCAGATTGGCGTTAGGAAACCGTGAATCTGTGGGAGGTTGGGGTCGAGATGATGATCGAATGAAGGAAGGGGATGACTCAGATGGGCCCTCACCCGAGGGATTCCCCTTAGTTTTCTTGCTTCTCTTCTTAGGGCTACACGAACAAGGACACATAGCCAACAATGGCAAAGTTGGGCAAGAATAAGGTTACGGACACAACGGACAACACACACAACCAAAACCAAAACCCAAAAAGAAAACAATCAAGAACAATAATAAAATGACTAAGAATTAGCAATTAGCATAACTAGCATAAGATTGATTAGAAATGTAAAACTAAAGGAGAGGAGTCGGGAGCTTACTTTGGTGCCATGGTTCGTTGGGAATCAAGAGGAAGGAGGGAAGGTCGCCGGTCGGGAAAGAGAAGACCTCGCTCGCCGAAGATGGAGAAAGGAGAATTCGCCGTGCAGGGGAGAGGCGAGGAGACGAGGAAAACTCGTCAGAAGAAGAAACGGAAAGGGTTTTAGTCGGCGAGGGTTTTGAGGGTTTTAAAGATGGGTTGGTGAATCGATTACCTACCGCATTTAATGCGCGAAGACCGGTGTTAATCGATCAACGGATCGATTAAAGATCGTTATAATCGATCACTTATCGATTAAGTCCCTGTCGCCCAACTCGTAATCGATCAGACGATCGATTACGGTGCTACTGTGAGTTTTGGAAATTCGACGGGTAATCGATCGGCCGATCGATTACCACAACCTTAATCGATCAGCTGATCGATTAAGTTGGGTTTTTGTTCGCGACATTTAATCGATCGGACGATCGATTACACGTGAGTGTAATCGATCAGGCGATCGATTACCAACCTTTCTGTTTGATTCTGATCGATTTATCATGGTTTCGATTAAAAACGATTCTGTTCGAGTCGAATTAAACAAAATCGATCAATGGATCGATTATACTTCTGATAAACCAAAACATACCTGAAAGTTTCAGAAACTCTGAAACAAACTAAGCGAACCTTTCAGAAACTCTGAAACTACACGAGACTTCTCAATTCTATCTTTCAACAGAAACTCCTAATTCATGGATTTGATTATGTGACAAATCAAAACTTTCGAAAACAGTAGCAAATCAAAAGTTCCCAAACCCAAAACTTCTCAAACATTCGTAATCCTAACAGCAACAGTAAATGACACTGAAACTTCTCTGAATAATAACTTAACTGTAACCGAAACCAAAATGATCAATTTTAAAGTCCATTCCATTTCACTGAAACTATAAGTCAAATCTCCTTGTATCAAATCCTTTGGTCAGATGGTCTCAAACTATCTTGAAATTGAAACTATTGTTTCAAAACCTGAAAGTCAAAATTCAGGTGTGCCAAATCCAAAATATTTCAAAAAAGATCAGTTTAAGGAAGATTTCAAAAACTTATGAAACTGAATTTTGCCAGTTTCTGAAATTGACTTTCTCCTTAGTTTGATGTTCAAAACCCAAACTCTACACTCTACTCCATTTCAATAACAGTAATACCTAAGACAAATCAAATCTCACATTCCAAGAAATTTACTCCATGATCAATATTGAAACTATCTTGGTGTGCCAAATCAAAAGAAACTTTCTCAAATCCAGATTTTAAATTTATTCAACTAGAAATCTCTCAAATATGAATCCTCCAATTTCAAACAAATTGATCCATGTTAGACTCCTTTTGACCCTTTCCTATGGTCCAATTAAGCTTCCTACGACATACTTAACTCGTAAGTGCCTAATTTACCAAGCGTGTGCCAATTGTGCCAAAACAATCAATTGTGTGCCAAACAAGCAATGGAAGACTCAAACACAATAAACAAAACACAAACATCAGTCAAAGTATTCAATCAATTCATCAAAATCACCAAATGAGTCCAGCCAAGTTTCCTTGACCGGAATGTACAAGTATGATTTAGAAACCAAATGCACATCAATTATACATTGGTATTCCCCATACTTGATTGATATATC
>NW_027429747.1:0-1536 GCF_044706935.1 Curcuma longa | reverse complement strand
TGTAATACCCGAAATTTCCTTCGATAATTTCTGGATATTTATGTATATGATTATTTATGATAAAAAGGAATGAATATTTAGGCAAAAAGGAATGGCCTAAAATGTTTCTTTAATGGGTTAAATTATGAAGGCTTTGCTATAAAAAGAAAAGAAAAAAGAAAAGAAATGTGGAGGTGCCAAGGATTGACCCTTGGACCTCCAATATGTAGCAAGCCAAGTTAACCATATGAGATAGTAGTGTATTCTTGTTAAAGGAATGAGGGCAATGCTTGTTAAAGCTAAAGGGTTATGGATTTTCATTTGAAACAAACGGAGAGGCAGTAGTGGGTCTAGGACGTGGGATAATGGGTTCGTAACTGCCGACTCTTTTCTCTTTATAAACCCTTCCCCCTCGCCCAGAATAGCTTTTCCTTCGTCTCTGTTCTCTTCTTCTTTGGCCGCCGAAGGCATTCTGTTCTCTTCTGTCCGAAGGTGCCGAAGGTCCCCGTTGCAAGGAAGGAAGAAGGAGAGGCCTTGTCGATTGGTATAAACCGTAGGAACTTCGAGAACTAAGTAAGTTCCCTCACCTGCAATATAATAGTTCCGTGCTATGATTTTACAGTTTTCTGAAACATGAATTTATGGGTGAGAACTCGGTTGTTTTAAAAGTTAAGACAGGCATGTTTAGATAAGGGCAAGTTTTCGTAGTATGCTAGTTGTTACCAGAACTTTCCTATGTTATAGCATGTTTTAGGTTTTCGTATGTTATGATAAACAAAACCTAAGGATTCTTTGTTAGATCTATATGCTGTTAGGTTGTAATCTCGTTAAACTGGTGGTTGTATGTGCCAAGTTTTGGTTAAACAGAACAGAACTTAGAAACCGAGAAACCGAGAGCAGAAACCCTGGTAATCGACTCGTTGGTCGATTACCAGAGGGTGTAATCGATCGCCCGATCGATTACACGCTTTAACGAGGAATGAAATCGCGACTCTTAATCGATCACCCGATCGATTAAGAGGCCGTAATCGATCGGCTGATCGATTACGAGGCTGTAATCGATCGGTTGATCGATTACCAAGCCTACTGTGGACGCGTTAATGAGGAAATCGATCTTCTGATCGATTAGGCTTTTGTAATCGATCGTTTGATCGATTACAGAGGCCACTGTGATAAAGACTGCGACAGAAACGACCCTTGGATCGATTTAAGCCTATCAATTGATCTTCCGATCGATGATAGGGATGTAAATCTCCTGATTCGGTCGATTTAAGGTTAATAAAGCTAAATCTTATGGAGAAAGTGCAACCAAACCTAAATTAAGGTTTTAATGTGGTTAAACATAAGATATTATGCTATACCTTATGATGAATATAATGACAGGAATGTTCGGTATGAATGAAAGAAAGATGTTATGGAACATTCGTGCTATGATGGAAAAGGAAAGTATAAAAAGTATATTACTTTAAATGAATGGCTTGTACCGGAACCCGGAAGGGATCCAAGGGATGGGCTCCAAAAGTTACCCCTAGGTCGAAGGACATCTGAGAAGACCTA
>NW_027429746.1:0-3025 GCF_044706935.1 Curcuma longa | reverse complement strand
AACATTGCCATCTTTTAAATGTAGGAAAGACTCTCCGATTTCAAGCAAGCCTACCATTAAAGTTTTGGGACGTTCAAACAGCTTGCTATTTGATAAACTATTTGCCCACGGGTCTCATTCATTTCTCATAAATTTTCATATCAACTACTTTATAGCAAATCACTCGTATACACTCATCTCCGGGCTTTTGGATGCCTTTGTTATGCCACTAATCTTAATTCAATATGCACATAAATTTGACCAAAGAGGGCATTGGTGCATATTTGTTGATTATCCATTGGGCAAAAAGGATTATCAAGTTTATAATCTAGAAACAAACAAATTCTTTTCTTCTCAAGATGTTGTTTTCCATGAACCTGTTTTCCCATTCCATATTAACCCACCAAAAGAATAGCATGATGAGGTAGTTCTTCGCTTGCCTTACACCTTAGAGGCTTAGACGAACCAACCCTCACAGAAACAAACACCACACAAACTACTGATCCTCCTCTAAATCACCAGTACATTCCATCCATGAAACTATCCTTGATTCAGACACTTCCACAACACAAACACCCCCTAGCATATGCCTTTCTGATAGCATAAGGCAACCAAGTGTCAAACTCCAACATTTCATCTCTATCACACCACCACAGGTAAACCAAGTCAATCTTCTTCCTCCACTTGCACGCATTTATATGTATATTTCTTATGCACAACTCACACATAAATATCAAAATTGTATACCATCACTAAGCATGTGGAACCTGAGACTTATGAGCAGACAATGTAGCTAGGTCCGAAATGGCAAGAAGCTATGCATGAAGAATTAACTGTCCTTGAACAATATAATGCTTGGACACTCATGCCACTTCCCTTTGGTCATCGCCCAATCAAATGCAAATAAGTGTATAAGATTAAACATATAATTTGGATAGCACAATTGATAGATACAAAGCCCGATTGGTAGGCCCGGCTTCAAGGCATAGGCCTTAACCCAAATTTTAATTGAGGCCCATTAATTATATTAAAAAAATTATTTTAATGAAATTTTATTGGAGCTCCAACATTATAAAAAAAAAATTTTATTGAGGTGTTGAACCTTATTAAAAAATTAAATTTTTTGCTAATGCATGTATAAATTATAGAATATTATTAATTATACTTGTTAGTGCTTTTGTGTAGAATAAAAAAAAAGTTCACTCTTTAAAAATTTCATTGTAAATTGAAATACTCAATATAAATAAATACAAATGTGGGAGAAAACAAGAAGATGCAATAGGATCGTTTATCTGATTGGTTAGTAAAACATGAGTTAGTTTATAGATCTTTGGGCTTCCATTGCCAAGGAGTATAAATAAAAATTGAGGATTGTGATTCAATTGCTGTCATTTCATATGTATATGGTTATAATTATTTACGCTCCTTCAGCATAAATAAATTTTTTAAAATTAAAATTAATAAAGTTTTATTTACGCTTAACAATATTTAAAGAAAGATTAAAAAATCTAGCAATTTTATCAATTGAAAAAAATTTATTAACAAAACTTGAATATAAAATTTTAATTAATAATTTTGCATCTCAAAAAAAGCTAGAAAATTAAATTTTATATAAAAATCTATTTTAAAATTAATAGTTAGAAAACTAAATTTTATATCAAAATATATTTTATATAAAAGGGTGAAAAGGATGAGAAAAAAATTTTATATTTAAAAAAAATTATATTAAAAGTCTAAAAAAATTTTAACCTAGGACCTTATGAAACCTTGAGACGGCCCTACCGATTGGTGGCAAAGGAATTCACTCAATATGAGAAGAGATTGATTATAAGGAAACATTTGCATCTGTAGCCAAGTTGACCACAATTCATTCTTTATTTGCTATTGCTACTGTTAGTAATTGGTTATTTCACCAAATAGATGTCCAAAACGCTTTTCTTCATGGTGATTTGTTTGAAGAAGTTTATATGCAACTACCTTCTGATTTTCATCTATGGGTGGAGACATCTATGGTATGTCGACTCAACAAATCATTATATGACCTTAAACAAATCTCACGGAATTGATTTCATAAATTTTTTGAAAGCATTCAGCAAGTTGGTTTTCTTCAATCTAAAGCCGACTACTTACATTTCATAAAGGTTTCTGGTAATTCCTTCATAGTTGTACTAATTTATGTGGATGACATGATCATAACAGGCAATAATGATAATACAATTGATGCTTTTGAGAAAATTTTTCCACACCAAAATTCGTATCAAGGAGCTCGGTCAATAATGATATTTCCTTGGTATTGAAGTTGCTTGGTGTACCAACGGTATTTCAAGATCTCAACGAAAGTATACTATTGACATTCTAAATGAAGCAAGTTTAATTGGGGCCAAATCATTATTTACACATATGAAAGAAAATGTCAAACTCCTACCTATGGAAGGAGAGTCATTAAAGAATCCATTTGTTTATAGGACAGTAGGACAACAAATTTACCTCACAATTACGAGATAACTTATATAGTTCACATTCTGAGTTAGTTTATGCAAGAACAAAAAAAAGCCTCATTTAGATGTTGTTCACCATCTTTTGCGATATCTTAAAGGTGGACCTAGCCAAGTATTATTTTTCCCAACCAAAGGAAATTTACTCTTAAACGATTTTGTGACACCGATTGGGCTTAGTGCTCAATCACCAGATGATCTATAATCAATTATTACATTTTCCTTAGGGGATCACTTATTTCATGAAGAATCAAGAAACAAACTACAGTTTCAAGATCTTTAGCAAAATAATCACAGTATCAAGCCATGACTTCAGTTACATGTGAAATTATATAGCTCAAGTATTTGTTGGATGATTTGCGGTTGATGCATCAACACCCGGCAATGCTATTCTATGACCGTGAAGCAACTCTCCATATTGCTGCCAACCTAGTTTATCATGAACACATCAATCATATAGAAATCGATTGTCATGTAGTTCGAAAATGAATCCAATCAAGTGCTATAAAAATTACTCACACTACAAAAATTAAGGCAAATAGCGACGGAAC
>NW_027429745.1:0-1050 GCF_044706935.1 Curcuma longa | reverse complement strand
CTATAGCCAGACCGAGTAACACCATCAAGGTGTCGAGATCAGACCACTGACTCAGCTGCAGCGTGAAGGCCATACAGCTCATCACCGTACCTGGTGAAATATGGTAATAACCACCTATATCACTATAGACCATCTACTGGCACGATAAACCCTATTTGGATTTACAATCGAGCTCATGCGTCATGATAACATGATCAAGTCCGAATAATCATCCTCTACCATGTTAATTAACACCGTGTTAATTAACAAGTGTAGGTACTAATGTACAAGCTCAACTTGATTAAATACAGGTATCAACATGATGATAATATAACTGAAGTAGGGACAGTAATCATAAACATGGATAACAATGATCTCAAGCATCAGAGGTATAAACAGAACTGATAATAAGGTCAAAGAAATAAGATCAAGCATGTGATAAACATGAGTATCATAAGCGTATAATCTATAACAAGTATGGGAGCACAATAGGTAACATAATCAACTAAAATGAAAAGAAAGCATGCACTAGAATAAGAAATGAGCTGTATTGACTAAATACAGTAGACTATCCACCTGTAACCGTACGTCGAATAGAACCTCCAGAAAATACTCTCGTATCGTATCGAAGTTCTATAATCGCTCAGGGTCCTGCAAAAGAGTAACAACAACTCTAAATGAAATGATACATCAAAGAAATCCTGATCTAACCAAGGAAACTCTAAGGGTTACTTTAACCCTCTTTAACTAACCTTAACTCGGGTTAGACTAATCTAATCTTTAGGTTGATATTAACAAAAGTTTAACTAATCAATCAATTAGTTGTACTAATCGAATCGATCAATACAACAGGACCTTAAGTTCTAATCAAACCTAAGCTAATCAATCAATCTTAGGTTAGACTAATCAAATCTTTAGGTTGATACTAATAGGGATTAACTAATTAATTGATTAATATCATTAATCAATTAATCTAATTAATTTCCTATTTAATCTGTTAGGAAGTATACTGAAAAGACTAGGTCTTTTGTATATAAACATTTATGAAATAAGAAATCATGTTTTGGTCAA
>NW_027429744.1:0-1181 GCF_044706935.1 Curcuma longa | reverse complement strand
CTCAGAAAGATGTGCAAATAAAGCATGAAAACAGGTATACATCCTACGCACATCCGGGCTAATTCTTCTTGATCCAGGCGCATAGAACATCCAGGAGTGCCTGGGCCCTGGAGTAACATCCTGGCGTTCGGATCCAGTCAACTCAGGTTTGACCTAAGTTAATCCTGAGCTTGGTTCGGCTGCTTCTGTGTGTTCCTCTTATGCTTCCTTCGTCTTGCTTCCAGCTTCTGGTTTTTGTAAGATAAGAATACAAACACGCAAGCAACTTAAGCCTACTTGTAGTCCGTCTAACCTACTAGGTTTACCTAAGCTTTACCCTGTAGGTCTAACCTACTGGCTTATCCGTGCTTAATTTTCCGTTAGGACTAGTCACTTTCATAGGTAGACTTTCCACCTACCAAACATTCGGTCAACCTTGACCTGTTTGGATTTTTCCTTGCCTAACATCCAGTTAGGACTAATCACTTTAGGTAGACTTCTCACTTGCCTAGCTTCACTCACCAAGACTTCTCCTAGCCTCCAACTAGGACTGCCTAGCCTCCAACTAGGACTTCCTACCTAGCCTCTAACTAAGACTTCTCCTAGCCTTCAACTAGGACTTCCTACCTAGCCTCTAACTGGGACTTCTCCTAGCCTCCAACTAGGACTGCCTAGCCTCTAACTAGGACTGCCTAGCCTCCAACTAGGACTTATTTGCCCAATTTTCCAGATCAGGACTTCCTCTTCCTATCCTTAAGCTAGGACTTTCCATGTCTAACTGATGCAAGAGCATCCAAATATTTTTATTATTAATTTTGATAATTTTTATTTTTAGAGTTTTTGGTATTTAGAGTAGTTTTGAAAAGTTCTATTTTTTATTTTAGAATTTTTTAAATCCGTTTAGGATTTTTAGGATTGAGTCTGTTAAGAAATTTTCTTTTTTATGAGGAATCTTTCTTTTAGAGTTTGTTAAGAAATTTTTCTTTTTATAAGGAATCTTTCTTAGAGTTTAGGTCTATATAAACATCTTATGAGTTGATGTTTTAGGAGAAGAATTTTGGTTTAATAATAATTTCGGCAATGTCGTTTATTTCCCTATCTCCTGTTATTCTTCTGAATTAATAGGTTTTAGAAGATTATTTTCAGACGTTCACAGTCGAACCAACGGATTCAATATTGCCCTCGGAATAATCACTATCTCG
>NW_027429743.1:0-1094 GCF_044706935.1 Curcuma longa | reverse complement strand
CGGGCATTAAATAATGTGACAGTCAAGAATAGATATCCTCTTCCCAGGATAGATGATCTGTTCGATCAATTGAAGGGAGCTACGGTGTTCTCGAAGATTGATCTCAGATCAGGTTATCATCAGGTGAAGGTAAAACAAGAGGATATTCCGAAGACAGCATTCCGAACCAGATACGGACACTATGAGTTCGTAGTGATGCCGTTCGGAGTAACTAATGCCCCTGCCATGTTCATGGACTTGATGAATCGAGTATTCTCCGAATTCCTCGACAAGTTCGTGATTGTCTTTATCGACGATATACTTGTCTATTCGAGGAATCATGACGAGCATTCCCAACACCTGAGTACAGTGTTGCAGATTCTTCGAGAAAAGCAACTATATGCCAAATTTTCCAAATGTGAATTTTGGTTGGAACAAGTGGCTTTTCTAGGACATGTCATTTCCAAGGATGGAGTCATGGTGGACTCAAAGAAGATAGAAGCTGTGAATAACTGGAGCAGGCCAAAGAATGCCAGCGAAGTTAGGAGTTTTCTCGGATTGGCGGGTTATTACCGTAAATTCGTAGAAGATTTCTCCAGAATCGCAGCGCCTATGACAGCGCTGACAAGGAAGAATAAGAAGTATGTATGGACAGAGGATTGTGAGAAGAGCTTCGTAGAACTGAAAAGAAGACTTACAAATGCTCCAATCCTCACTCTTCCAGAGAATGATAAATGCTTCGACATGTATAGCGATGCCTCCCGGGTAGGACTCGGGGCAGTACTTATGAAGTGGGAAGGTAATTGCCTATGCCTCTAGGCAATTAAAAGAGCATGAAAAGAATTATCCCACTCATGACTTAGAGCTAGCAGCAGTGGTCTTTGCTCTGAAGGTATGGAGACATTATCTATACGGAGCACAGTGTAAAATTTACACAGATCACCAGAGTCTACGCTATTTCTTCACCCAAAAGGATCTCAATATGAGACAACGCAGATGGCTGGAGCTGGTAAAAGACTATGACTGCGAAATCCTCTATCATCCAGGTAAAGCCAACAAAGTAGCAGATGCACTTAGTAGGAAATCTAGTGCTACTTTGATGTCTTTATCGGTAT
>NW_027429742.1:0-1292 GCF_044706935.1 Curcuma longa | reverse complement strand
GGCCCACGTAAGGACGGGCGTTACACAAGGTAGCTTCGACTAGTTTGATTTGACTAAGTGAATCAAGTCAGGTACTCCTTACCCTTCTTGACCACTTAACCTGAACCTCCCTAACGTATTATCATCTCGCCCCACCCTGGTACTAGGTTGGAAAGAGTTAATCAATTAGTTGGTCCTTACTCTAACCTAAATTTCTATTGCAGAAAAATAAAGGCTAAGTTAAACAGGTTATCAAACAATGAGTTTTGGTTCTCCCGGGATCATGCCCCTTGATTGGTTGAATCAAGTGAACCTGATCCTTAGGGATCAAAAATCGGTTCAGTCCAACTGGTTTAACTAGTTTCTGTAGGGATGTATACTATAAGCCTGAGCTTTTGTAAGAACATTTGTAATTTTATTCATTCTAATGAGAATCATATGTAGTCAAATGTCTGTGTTTTAGTCAAATACGTTGTCCATTTAATTTATACTGTAGATAACATGGTGTGTGGTGCCACACAGAAGATCATGTTATCAGTTCCTTATAAGTTATAAAGGTGCTCACAACCGTGATGGATAGGGACAAACCATTGAAACGGTTGTAGTGTAATTTGGTATTAGTTTATCTTAACTATAAAATTACACTAGTACACTTTGTGTGTATTGAGCAGGACCGATTGAGGTCGTTCAATTTATACTGACTATATAATCGGACTAGATCTCAGTTATCATGGAAGTGCATACTCTTAATCCAGATATAATAACAAGCACATATACTTAGCATATATTTCTTTCATTCATCAAAGGGTGAGATTTATCTCGTTAGATCAAAAGGCCTGATGAGTTAGGAAATAATGTTATGTATATGGTGTGTTGTTGATTATAGAAGGAAACTGTGTCCTATTAAATAGGTTGATGATGTCCACTTGAGGAGCTTGATAAAGATTATCATGTAAACCTTGCCGGTGGACTTAGTTCCGCATGATAATAAGGTTGAGTGGTACTACTCTCAGACTCAGAAGTTAATTAATTGAATTGTCAGTAATTCGATTAATTAACGGGCATTCGATATCTTAAACACAGGGAGACTAATGCACTCATGATAAGAATGAGCTCATATTGTAATATGAGATTGGTGCGGTAGTTCAATAATAACTCTTTAGTGGTATGAGTTATTATTGAAGGACTAAGGTTGTGTGTTCGAGGCGAACACGGGAAGTCTTAGCTCATCGGAAGGCCAAAACCAATTCCTCCTCGTGGTCAGAGCAATTGTTTCGAGCGACTCCCATCAATTGGTATCAGAGCAATTGTTA
>NW_027429741.1:0-2046 GCF_044706935.1 Curcuma longa | reverse complement strand
TCAACCTACGAGTCTTGCTTGAAAGGAAAAATGACCACGAGGCCTTTGAAGGCAAAGGTGCTAGTGTCAGCCCTTAGTGCCAATCAAGTCAATTTGGATTGAATAAGACTCGAGTTGGACTCAAGTCAATTCGGATTGAGTGAGACTCGAGTTGGACTCAAGTCAACTCTGATTGAGTGAGACTCGAGTTGGACTCAAGTCACACAAGCCAATTCAAATTCATCAAGAGGGGGTTGCATGATCACTTAATATGGGATTAATAGGGTATTAATTCCATAGAATACCAAAGCCAAAACCCTTGATATTGCATGGTGGTATATAAAAGGGATGAGAGTTTTTTCTTTCACTAGGTTGGATGATTTCGTGATCCTCTTCTCTTCTCTTCTACCTTTGGCCGAACCAACCTTTGTGGCTAGCACCGCAGTTTGAATCTTCTCTATCTCGGTGTTCATGTGGATATCGTGGAGGCGCGAACATACTGATCGCGCTGAGATCTGCAACATTTGAAGAAAAAGGTTGCTGTCGGGATTGCCAAGGGCTCGCATCAAAGGTAATCTCTTTTCTAGTAGATAGAAAAATAAAATGAGTATGACTTTTCGCATGGATCTTCTAGAGAGATCCTTTTTCTGTTGCGTTTATGCGGATAAAAATTATTTTTATCGCATATAGATCGCTACAAAGGGGTATAGAGCCAAAGAAGTGTTGGAATTGATTCATTCTGATTTGTGTGGACCTATGACTATCGAGGCAAGAGGTGGTTTCGAATATTTTATCTCTTTTATAGATGACTATTCGAGATATGGGTACATTTACTTAATGTGCCGTAAGTCTGAGTGCTTTGATAAGTTCAAAGAGTACAAGGCTGATGTGAAGAAACGTCATGGTAAAAGTATCAAGACACTACGATCTGATCGTGGTGGAGAGTATCTCTTAGGAGAGTTTAGGAGTTACTTATCAAAGGCTGGAATTCAATCCTAATTGTCTGCACCTGGTACACCCCAACAGAATGGTGTGGTAGAATGAAGGAATATGACTCTTATGGAAATGGTTAGATCAATGATGAGTTATTCAAAATTATCGAATTCATTTTGAGGATATGCTCTGAGAAACGACGATGAACATTCTAAACTTGGTACCTTCTAAGTCAGTACCTTCTACTTCCAAAGAATTATGGACTGGGCGTAAGTCAAGTTTGAAACACAATCAGATTTGGGATAGTCTAGCACATTTCTTGAAGGGAGATGATGATAATTTGGAATCACGTATGAAAGTTTGCTTGTTTGTGGGCTATCCTAAGGAACGAAAGGTGGTTTGTTTTATTGTCCTAAAGATCAGAAGGTCATCGTTAGCACCAATGCCCGATTTTTAGAAGAGGACTATGTAATGAACCACAAGCCCATGAGTAAGATTGTTATAGAGGAAATAAGAGGGGACACTTCTACGTTAGTACCAAGAGTACAAGATACGATATCACAAGTAACTGCATCACGTGTCACAAATGATGCACAATTACAGGAAGTGCCTCATCGTAGTGGGAGAGTTGTTAGACAACCTGATAAATTCATATTTTTGGGAGAGTCTATGGACTTGATCCTTGGTGAATATGAAGTTGATCCCTAGACATATAATGAAGCACTCCAAGATAAAGATACAGCATCTTGGCAAAATGCAATGAACTTTGAAATAGAATCTATGGATTCTAATCAAGTCTTGGAGCTTGTAGAACCACCAAATGGTGTAAAAGCCATTGAATGTAAATGGATATACAAAAGGAAAAGAGGAATAGACGGGAAGGTGGAAACCTTTAAAGCAAGGCTTGTTGAAAAGGGGTATACTCAGAAAGAAAGAATCGATTATGAGAAGACCTTTTCGCCGGAAGTCATGCTTAAGTCTATCCGGATTCTTTTATCTATTGCTGCACATATAGATTATGAGGTTTGGCAAATGGATGTCTGATAGGCTCCCGCAAGTATACGATTGTCGTCAAGTAATAAAAAGATATCGAACCACAGGGACTGTGTATTAGCTATATGGTGTCACTAAGAT
>NW_027429740.1:0-3012 GCF_044706935.1 Curcuma longa | reverse complement strand
TCGTGCCCCAAGTGATTGGATTTTAATGTTTGGCTAAATCAGTTAAGTTAGGCAATGTTTGTTTATCTAACATGTGTGGTCTGAGTCCACAAGAAAGCCCAGGAGTGGAGACCTGGCAATTGATGAAGTCCCGGAGGCGCGGCCTCTTGGCAAAGGTGAAGTCCCGGAGGCGAGGCCTCTTGGCAAAGATGACTTAGCACGATAAAGTTGAGGGAAATGTCTCAAGCTAGTGCAAGGAAGAGCACGAGGCTTGTGGAAGACGTTTGAAGGCTTGCATCAAGGCTAAGGGGTGAAGAGAAGCTTAAAAGGAAAGTTTTCAGCTCTGTCAATCGACTAGCCCTGCCAGCAGTCGACTGGGGTTGATCCGGAGCACACACAGACAAGCACAGAAAAATCAGTCGAGTGGACAATCGACTGGGACCAGTCGACTGGCCATGGAGTAGTCAACTGATATACTGCCGTTGGGGTGACAACTGGCGAATTAAATGTATATTTAATTCCCGTTGAAGCCCATCAGTCGACTGGCCCTAGGAGCAGTCGACTGGTGCACTGAATTTCATAAAAAGAGCGGTCAATGTCGCAGAGAAAAAGAACAACTTTCTGACATCTTCTTTACTGCTCTCTGAGATTGTAAAAGCTCTACTCTTCCTCTCATACTCCATTAAAGATCTTGTACGAGGAAGACATCGTGTTGTGAAGGTTTCTCCGCCTTCGAAGTGTGATTCGAGAAGGAGGTTTTTCTCATAGTGGAATCGTCGGCTGTGTGTGTAGATCCTTGGATTAGTCACCTCGTAGAGGTGGATACCAAGTAAATCGAACGGGTTAGCGTTGTGATTTTTTTCTTCTTTGTTTCTTTGCTTCCGCTAACATTTTTGCAGGAGAAAAGTCGAAAAATGTTATTCACCCCCCCTCTAGCGAACGCACCGATCCTAACACTTTCTCCTTCTATGACACCTTATAAATATAGAGAAACCTCTTACAAATTTATTTTATTATAAAGTAATAGAAGCCAAAAACAAAGATACAAATGAAATTGAATGTAATCAAAATAAATAAGAATACATAAGAGAGCTTGACTTTTATCGTGTTCTAGTAGCTTTGAATTTTCTCCTGAAGGTTTGGCATGCAGCAATACTTTTCTCCAAAGCCTCCAATAATCGACTTTTGAAATCCTTAATGAAACTCTCTTTTATAGAGTTGCTATCATGAATTAAAATTAGCTAACAGTCAATTGTTTATCACCATCAGTCGATTATTCTTTAGAATTCATACATTGCACTTGTAGAATGACTCTTCAGCTCAACATTGACCATGACAATTGATTGTTATACCCTATTAACCAATTGTTATACCCTATTAACCAATTGTTATACCCTATCAGTCGACTATTGCATCAGTAGTCGAGTTCCCATACCAACTTAAAACTCTTTGCTTACTCCAACAATGTCATCAGTCGAGTTCACCATTCAACTGATGAATTAGTCGATTACTTATACTAAATAGCCAACTGATGCACCACAAACTCCCTCAAAATTTAAACTCAAGATTTGGTGTCATCAGTCGATTGTCATTTCATAGTAGTCAACTAATATCTCTGATTAAAATCTTTCCAGGGTTGAATTCTCACATTACCTAGTATCTGGGTGACCTTAATCTATTGAAACTTCTTTTGCCTAGCATTACATACTCTAGAATTATCCTTAGGTGTACCAAATTCTACATCTTTATGATCATAAGTACTAAAATCATAAAATTTTATTCTAGAATGCTTCTTATCATGACATAGTGGAATTGCATTATGAAATACTTGGATTTGACTATAAAAGCTATTCCTAGCTTGAGCTTCCTCTCTTGTCCTTATTTGGATGTTCCTCCCATGTGTTATATTTGAGAGATGTGATGGCGGGTGTGTTTTACTATGGAAAATTTTATTATTATTTATATTATTTCCTTTTATTAAATGTGTCACTCACACCCATCAAAATTAATTAATTATTTATTTACCAAACCTCTTATTATCGTCTTAAGTGGTATAGATAGGTCCGGGTCGTCTCTCTCTCGGACTCAATGATAGGATGTTATTCTAGACCTATGGTACATGGTTTTATTATGTTTTATTCATCTAGCTATCTACAACTTTATTTATTTACAATTTAATCCTATAATTTATAAAAGAATAATAAGTATACATAATATACATTCCTAATCATACATTTACTTAAACAACAACACATTTATACAAATATACAAATCATGCAACATACATCTATAAACATAACATCCTACAACATTTGACAACAATTGATACACGATAAAGCACTATACAACAATATTTAACATCAAGCTCAACATACAACATGTAATCTCTTGTACAATCTGATACAACACTAGGTTACAATAATCTACATCCAATTACAATCCATAATTTATGGTTCACAAGCATTATTATATTCCACAACGCAACAAGCTTTCATTTACATAATCTACAATCATAAATTCAAAATCACACAACAACAAATGACATAGCATACAACCTCAAATAATTTCACAGCACTTTATTCATAACATGAATCAATTTTACAACAACTATTTACAAGTGATCACACTCAATCCATATCCTATAGCCGGCTAACAATCTTCTCAAACAACTCAAGTCAACACAAAGTACACTGGTTCAACAAATACTACAAGTTACAAATGGGCATTTAATCCTACAAACACCAATATTATGTCATCTCATCCACATGAATCATTTGATACACTTGCATTCAATTCAATTCAAAAATAAAACAATTGCTTCACAATTCAATCGGTTTATACCTTGCCCCATTTCACCCATCACAACAGAACAACATCACCAAGAAAAAAAATAGGTTAGGACTAAGGTTAAGGATTAGAGTTACAATCAAGTTAGGTGTTAGAAAGTTAAAACCTATTTATAGTATTTACAGCGTTCATGGGGTTTTTGATATCAGGAACAGAACAGAACAAGAACAAACAGAAAAAAACACA
>NW_027429739.1:0-12624 GCF_044706935.1 Curcuma longa | reverse complement strand
TATACCCACGGTAACCTTTAGCTACGCATATATAAACTGTAGGTAAAGGTAACATATAGCCACAGATATATGACATCGTCACTATAAGTTATAGGGACAGATATCAATACTGTGGCTATTGGATATCTATACCTACACTTATATTTTACTGTCACTATAATTTTTTTTTAACTGTGGATATAAGTAGCATATACCTATATTTATAATTTACCGTCACTATAAGTTTCACTGTTATTATAAATATTTTTTAATGCTATTTATCAAAATAAATTATTTTAAATATTAAAATATCATATTAAATTATTTATAATGATAAATTTTATTAATGAAAAATCAAATCATAATTCTCTAAAATATTAAATGCAACCTATTTTAATTATTTATATATTTAAATTTTTAAATAAAATATTATTATTTTTTTAATGTTATGCCTTTATATATATTTACACTTTTTTAATACATTTTTTTAATATTACGTTAAAGTTTTTATAAAACTCCGTCATCTTTTCTTACGCATAGGTTATAAGGATGGATCGGTTCGGGAAAAACGGGGGCTCGGCACTGTCGTTTGTCAAATCGCGACTACTGTTCTTCTCCATCTCCGTCGCCTCCATCTCCGTCGCGCACCTTCTCCGATCATCGCCTCCATTCTTCTTCCCGGACCGCTACAGCGCAGCGGCGGCCAGCATCCACGAAGGTCGACGAGCGCCGACCATTCGTTTCCCTCTCGTGTAGTTTGTGCTCCGTCGCTGTGAGTGATTGTTCCAGCGACGGTGGCCGGCGACAGATCGATCGTCCGCATCCACAGAAGCGCCGGAGGTAGCCAATCCCTGTCGACGATTGTAGCGGGGAAACCACCGGCCCTCTTCCTCTTCTCCTTAGTTCGGTACCAATTGAGGGAAGATTCTAACCCTAACCCTAGTTTCATTTCTCTTCTTTAGCTGCTGTTAGCTACATCCAGTTAGACAAACCCCCCTGTTTTTCCTTGTTTGTTGATTCAACTTGAATGAATGTTAATGAGGTTGTTTTGATTCGTTTGTGATGGTATTGAATTGGTATTAGCCGATTGAATCAAAGAACCCTTAGGTGTTTTGTTGATTTTGTTATTGATATGTTGGATGAATCTAGTTTGATTTTTTAATGCTTCTTGTTTCAACTTCTCACATCTCTTGAGAGGTGATAATGGTGACCTGCAAACATGTTTAAATTAGTATGTGGATTTTTCTTCTATCATTCTATTACATCACTATAAGTTATGGTTGATTTATCAATTGTTATGTCCAACTAAATGAGTGTTTTTTTTGTCCAGTAGTGCCCTATTTTTTTAGCACTCCATTGACAAATCTGTTGTTTCCTTGCCACTCAACTACTGATTCTTGAATCATGAATTTCTCTTATTAGCATTTTGTAGTCGTAGGACTTGCCAATGAGCTTACATGGTATGTATAATCAGAACATATATATTGGGCATATCATGTAATTATCATTATGTATTGTATGAAAGACATTCTCAAATAGCATTTTAGAATTTTGATGTCTCAACTTAGTTGTTATAGTCCATCAAACCGTTGTCTTTAGGGGCCACTTAAATTTTAGTAATTTCTTTTTGCAAACAATCTTGCCAAAGGAAATAACATTGTTAAGTTGATCAGTGGCTATATGCTCTTTAGTGCGTGCTTTAGTTAATCTCAGAGAAGTTTTTATACTTTCACTGTAGTTAATTTTTTGTCATAGTTTTTGGAAAATTTTTCAATCCTGATGGTTGATCTTCCTTTTTTGGCTCTAGAACCTATATCAAAACGCATGGAAGGGCAAGGGCTTGAGTTCCTTCAATTTGCTTTTCGATGGTTCAATTGTCTCCTAATTCGTGAGGTAGGTTTTGTATTATAAAGTTGTGTCCTTGATGAATATACGATCATTTGAGTTGCTAATTAAGATTCATAACTTTCTAGATCCCTTTCCACCTTGTTACTCATTATCTTGCTGAAGGAGATTCACTTCCAAATTTCCTTGTGTATATATCTACAAGTTTACTACTCACAGTAAGTTTTGGTTTGTCAGTCACTATGCTGGGTTCAGCTGAATGTTAACTAAATCTATTTATTTCATTTTCATAATAATCGTTTGAGAATCATCCTCCTAGTGACAATAATTCTATTCTTGCATTTAGCAGAAACAAAACATCACTAGTAGAACAAAGCAGAAACAAAACATACACTGAAGCTAAACTCCACTAAGAATAATTCTGAGATACAATGTTTTCACTTTTAGATCTTTAAAGTTTGTTTATAAAAAAATAGCAATTTCCATTTAGATCATAACTTGATAAGTTTATACCACTGTATACCTGCCCAATGACCCATTTTAATAAAGTTGTTGGTATAAGGTAATTGAAATCATAAAGCTATTTTTGACACTTAATTGGACTAAACCAACTTATTTTTCTTGTGCAGGTTGGCACACATATTTTTGGATATCATTCATTCCTCTTATTGTAAGTATTTCTTTCACATAACTTGTAGTTTATGTATATTTGCCAAAACCCATGGTTGGCATCTTAGATCAGTTGCCATAGCTTGTTTTTGGCTCTAAATCCATATGGTTTTTTTCATGTAGGGTTATCATTCAATTTCCCTGCAGCTGCAGCTACAACACACTGCCTCTCTATGTTATTGTCACCCAGGTACAACGATACACTTGAAACCTCCTTAATCTAGTACTAGTAGATTGTTAACAGCAATGTAACTAACTAACTTTTGTTTGTGTTAAAGATGGGGAGTTACTTCAAAAAAGCTATTTTCTATGAGCATGTGCAAGAGGGGCTTCTAGGTTGGGCGCATAAGGTAAAGAAGCGCAAGGCTGGAAAGACGGGCAATGGTCTCACCAAAACAAATAAAAGTGAAGATGAATCTTCGAGGTTGGTCGAGATGCAAAGTCAGGATGGACAGAGAAGCGAAGGTGCTCATTTTGTTGATTGTTGGTGATTCATATCTATCATATTTTGGAATTGTATTTTGTATGCACCATATATATGTACTTTATGGGAGCATAACATGTTATGTATTTTTTTAGATTTTCATGATTTTGTTTGTTTGTAATTGATACATATAACTTTTGGATATGATTTACTTTTAATATAATTAAAGTCTTTTTAAAGATGATTGTTATTCTTATGTAAATTTAAATATATAAATTGAATTCTAAATTTTAATTTTTTGTAATAAAATTGTGGTTATAAGCTATACCCACAGAAAAAAATGTCATATGGCTATAAGCTATACCCACGGAAAAAAGCTATGGGAGATTATCCAGTCATTATTTATGATTGTTTTTAGTTCTGTCACTAAAACCTATAGTGACGCAATAAGATCCGTAGGTATAAGTTGAGGTATTTTCTGACAGTAATGGATACCGTCACTATATGTTATACCCACGGCAAAAAAACCGTAGGTAAAGGTATATTAAAAATGACGGGCATAGACGCCCGTGGGTATAGGTTTTTGAGGTCTATACCCACGGTTTTCATGCTTTTACCTACGATTTTTTACCGTGGGTATATGGCAATTTTCTTGTAGTGCAAGGCGCCGAATTTCACATCCGGGGAGCGACCGAGAAAAGCAAAAAGTGTGGTAACTTTGTAATTCAATTATTCAATCATTGTATTCGAAATTTGTACGGACTTGCTGTCGTAAAGGGACAAGTGTCTTAGTGGATTGCCCAACATAAACGGTCAAAGACCGTGGGCCTTGGAGTAGCAGTGTTGCGCTGTGAACCAAGTAAAAACAAACGCGTCCCTTACTTTCTGCACTTTACATTTCCGCTGCATTTTTATTATTGTTTTGCTTCGGCATCGTTCGAGAATTTTTGAAAGTCGAAAAGCGTGCAACGCGCTATTCACCCCCCCCCCCCCTCTAGCGCGTTCTTTCGATCCTACAGAATAATCCATTGTCTACTCTTTTTGTGCAGAAAAAATAATGAAAATTCATTGGTATAAGGGGAATGTCTAAATATTTGACGATAATGGTGATTCCATATAATAGTCGAAAGGCATTAGGGGTGAATTGTCTTATGGGTGTCAGATGATAGGTCGATATCTCTTCAATAACGGGATTCATTGGAAAATGTAACCCTCGTCTAAGTTGTTCTAGGAAAAGGTTGTATAACCTGGTGGTGGTTGATGTGGACGATCCGATGGCTTGAGGAAAAGAATGTCATGATTACATGGAATAGAGTAAGTTGAGCATATCAAAGGCTTCTCCAAGGGAGGAAGTTCTGAAGAAGTGTGATCAAACCAGAATTGGGAAGGATATGAAGAAGTCATACACTTACTTGTAAAGAAGTGTTGAAGTGTGAAGAAACCGAAGAAGCAAAGAAGGCGATGGTGAATGTTCGGAAGTTACCCTAGCGATGTGAAGAAAGCCTAAATTATGATTTGTTCGATTTGCTTTAAAAAGGTGTACGAAGCTTGGAGAACGTCTGATGATATTGGTAAAAGAGTTATGATTTTTATTATAATTTTTGGAAAGTAACCAAGAAAAAATGAATTTATTGGCTTGATATGAGGAAATTTGAGGTTTTGCAGGTTTGCCTATTTTAGATATGTGAATCTATTTATACTTGAGGATGCATTTAGACAAAAGATAGCATATTTCTATCTCAACATAGCAAAAATCTCTACGATATATGACTTAGTTTTGTAGTTTGATCCTATAAGATCCTATAAACCAGACCATAATATAAAAATTTAGTCTTTAATTACGTAATTGAGGATACAGTCAAATAGTGACTCAGAGATAACCAACCTTCCTAAACTACTTTATGGCTCCTTCGTATGCATACAAAATCAGTTCGTGCTCCCAAGATCTCATAGAATTCGACAGACTTTAAGAATTTTTTTCTTCTTTTATTCCTACCATTCTTCCTTAGTGGCTTGATAATCTGTTAGTTCTTTTAGTCTTTCTGTTGCCTGCTTTACTTCAACTTCTAATACTTGGTTCTTTCTTTTCCCTAGGCTATTTCTTCCGTCTTGTGGACTACTTCGAGTTTCGTTGCTTCATACTCTACTTTAGTCATCTCTAATTCGATATGGATCGAGGCTGCTTGTTTCTCAACTTCTATTGATTGTTGATTGCTTTGTTTCAGTTCCTTAAATAAACAACTATTCTTAGTCTCACTATCATTTAGTTCTTGAGCTAGTCTCTTATTAAGATCAATGTGTTTAGCTTCCTTATTTAGCATCTTTTGAATATTCTTCGAAGATTGTGGTAGATGCTTAAGGAATTCATACTTATTTTCCCAATTCCTACATGATCAAAAGAACTCAACTATTTGAAAATTCAATTCATAAACAATCTTTTACGGAAAATAAGTACATATGTATAAAAACTGATTTGAGAGATAAAACTCCCAAACCGAATATCAAACATACAATGTATCAAAGAGTTACCACCACAACACGATGAGGTAATCTCCATACTCTTCTCACCTTCATGCTCTCACATGAACACATGCAACCTCAAAAATATACCATCACAATTTGCACCACACCGTGCATATCACCCATGACATCACATCACCATGACATACACACCATTCAAAAAGCAACATGCAAGCACATACTAATTTAACATAAACCATAAAATCAGCACCAAAATTGCCACCGAGCAAGACCAGGAACGTCAGCAACCTCAGCTACAAAATCTGCCTCACGCGTGCCAAGACCATCATCACCCAATGTGCATCCACCAGCAGCGCCCAGGAACTCCCACCAGCTGTAGACCACCATGTAATCCAGCGTACTCTGAGGTTAACCGCAGCCACCAGCAGCTTCCTATGCATACCATCCACCAGTAGGAGCAGCATACCGTGTGAGTCCCAAATTGCTGCCATCCACGCCCATTTCCTGCAGTCCGCCCAGCAACCTTTCATCCGTGATCGGAGAGGTCTACAAACATGTGGACATGAATTTACACCTTCCTAAATGATCCATCAATGCTAGATGACACTCCTTCGAACTTGCATTTGTTCCGGGCTGCCCATACATGATATATAACACTTGAAATGCCAAGGAATCTTGCTTTGACTTTGTTTC
The DNA here is from genome assembly GCF_044706935.1 of Curcuma longa. Taxonomy (NCBI): domain Eukaryota; kingdom Viridiplantae; phylum Streptophyta; class Magnoliopsida; order Zingiberales; family Zingiberaceae; genus Curcuma; species Curcuma longa. Next base: position 6,533 of record NW_027429739.1, on the reverse strand, counting down.
CAGCTCCTTTGTATCTCCTTTTTACTCCATGCAGCAGCTCTTCAATATTTTTGAACCGAAATTTGATGTCAAGCCATTGCTTTACCTTTCCCCACAGTGCACAAGCGAAGGAACATTTAAAGAAAAGATGATCCATTGTTTCCTCCTCTTGGCTACATACCGGACATATCTTGTTTGGCTCATATGACATTCGAACCGCTGTGCGAAGCTTCCTTTGTGTTAGAAGCCACATGATGAACCGATGCTTAGGCATAATCTCCGATCTCCAAAGTGTTGGCACCCATGGAGGTTTTTGATTGGTACCTTGAAAGAACTCATATGCTTTTGCTACTCCTTTCTTTTCCATGACAAACCAATCCATCATCTTCATGTTTGCTTCATCCACTCCACTTGAGTTTTGCTTGATTTTCTCCTTAATTTCCACCAACCTTTTGATCAAAAGGGAGTCCGTGGCCCTTGCTTCCCATGTCCAAAAATATAAACAATCTTTTAAATTACCTTGATAGTGTATTTTGCCATGTTGGCTATCAGCTATGGAGTAGTACACTTACTCACTGCTTCTAATTCAGCTAATTGAAGAGGAGCTTGTTTAGTAATGAGGAAGGGTATAAAATCAAAAGGCGTGGAAGTTTGTTGTCCTGATGTCTCGCTTGATATATGAGGGGGATAGGTATAGAAGTAGTAGTCTCCAGTTGCAGAGGTCTTGTTGGTGGGGATTGATGGTGTCGGAGATATTGGATTTATTACAGGACATTTTGGAGGTGATCTTTGAATTAGAAGTGTTGAGGACTGTCTAGGACTTAGAATTACTTTCGAAAAACTTGGTTGAGTAGAATTTCTTTATAAATGACTTCTTTTCCTAGGGATTAAAGGTATATCAGATTCTTCAAAGATAGTTACAATTACAAGCTACATAGGTTCCTATATCTGTGATCAATTGGTGGAACCATAGAAGGGAGAGGACTTAGCATAGACTCTGTACTTAACTCTGCATCTACCATGGCTAATATATCTTTGTTCAATACATATCTATGTTTGCTGAGAGATGTCTTCCACATTTTATTTTCTATCAATATGAGATGAATAATTTTGCATTAGATGTTATTAGAATGAATCAAGAATACTTTTCTAACTTGCCTAATAAACAATCGATGTTAGTTGGCACAAGACTCAGTCTAAAATAGTAGAAAGCATTGTCACCAATAAGTTTAGAGACATCAAATTGATGAAGAGATAAAAACTCAACTAGAGATGAGTACACAGAATTCTCTCTATAAGGACCTAATACTGGTTATGTAGGTAAATCTTTCTCCCAGCTGGTAGGCTAAGGGGGTAGGGATTTGATAAAAATAAGTATTGGATTTTCCAAAATTTCTTTGAAATAGGGTATTTTTCTAAGAATTGCATGGTTGGATAAGCTGTGAAAAAGAAGACACCAGGTTCACTCTTTTTAGGATAAAAGAAATAGTGGAAGATGGTAAGCATTAACTACAAGTCATAATACTCAAATATCATGACTACTCCATAAAGGAGGCGAAAAGAATTAGGAGTTAGTTGATATAATGAAATGCAAAAAAATTTAAAAATTTCTTCAAAGAAAGTAGGGATTGGAGATCGAAGCCCGCTCGATATTTGTCCTAAGAAGAAAGTAGTAAAATCTTCTAGTGGTTGATGAGGGTGTTGTCCTTATTGGTCGAAACTTAGACAGTATCTCAAAATTAACATGAATGGCAGTATTATCAGCTTCTGTATAGATTGATGAAGTTGTTTTAAACCACAAAGATGAATCCATGTTTATAACGAGTACAAACACACAAGATCAATTGTAGAAGCGAGGATGAAAAAGAAATCCCAAGTAAGGTCTAAAGGAAAGTTACTAAGGAGATAAACTCGCTGAAAAAGAAGAGGCAGGAATAGTTGAGAAGCACTAGAGAAAGAAGACAGTAGAAAAAATGACAAAGGAATAAGGAATTAAAAATCATAAAGGGAGAAAACCAATCAATCTAGGTTATGGGGTGCGGTGTTCAATTGTCACCATTAGATAAGATTTATAAATTCGAGGCATAATCACAAAAATGTAGTGTTGCAATGACATACAAATCGATTTTTATGAACAAATAGATGTTATAAGGCGTGGTTAGAAGGAACCAAGGGCAAACACATTTGATAAGTTTATCCTTGAAAATTTCTTTTTCAACTATTAAAAGTCAAGCTACACTCTTATTCAACTAGACTTAGAAGGGGACTTATGATCGGAAGATTAGAAATATTGACTATGTCAATATTTTTACCATGTAAGAATACCTTTGACCTGGTCAAAATATGTGACACATGATATTCTAAATAGAAAGAAATCAAATCGTCTTCCATTTATTCGGATTCGTTATAGAAAGAAGTTTTTAGTCAGATCGTCTCCCATTTATTCACATCTATCACAGAAAAAATGTCGGATTGTCTTCCAACAACTCAGATCAATTATAAAATGAATTCAGATTATCTTTAATGTTATATTTCGAGTATGAGAAAAGACTCAAAATCTCATAAGGGGAATTCAACCAACTTCAAGGGTATTTAATATTGAGTCATCCAAGCAGTTATGCCATCAATATAGTTATTTATGATGTCAATTACAGGGGGTTATATGACAAGTTGTATCAGTTATAACAGTTATATAGAAAAGGGCAGTTACTGTATGATCATTTGAGGATTAAAAGATGTCGTTTCCCATTTATATTTGAAAGATATGATTGGTTAGCTCATTTAAAAAGCCTTTAATAGTTAGAATCAAAAGAAAAGTCACAATTGTTAAAAAAAGACTTCCATCAATGAAGAGATAGGTTCATTCATTTCTATAAAAGACATTTTATCTCTCGAAGATATACAATCTCTGAGATCATAATAACATTCCATATTCTGCGTTTACTTCTCCATTCTACTCTGACTTGAGTATAGTTACTACTCCTTGATCACTTATAGTACCCCAAACATCCGACTGCATTTTCCAACTGAAATGGAAAATAACTACCGAAATGGAATTGTACATCCAGAATAGACCTAAGAAGACATGATCCCAGGCGGATACTTGACATGTCCCCCCTCTTCCAGGTCCATAAACGAAAACCAAGATTTGCTTTATCAGGGATCAAACGGGAACTGCGAGCAAATAGAACACCCTTCAGTAGTATCAATACAGTTACGTGGATCGTAAATGCATGAATATGATGGACTAAAAAGTCTGCGGTTCCTAATGGAATAGGTAACAAAGCAACTTTGCCGCCTACTGCTACCAACTCACCACCTCCCCAAGTTAAGCTGGTACTTGCTGTTGCACCAGGAGCTGTTATGCCAGGTGCTAAAGCATGGGTGTTTTGTACCCATTGAGCAAGGATGGGTTGTAATTGTATAGCGGTATCTGAAAACATATCTTGGGGACGCCCTAAAGCACTCATGGTATCATTATGAATATACAAGCCAAAACTGTGAAAACCTAAAAATATACATACCCAGTTAAGATGTGATATGATTGCATCGCGGTGTCTAAGGACACGATCTAATAGATCGTTGTATCGAGTAGTTGGATCGTAATCTCTTACCATAAAAATTGCTGCATGTGCAGCAGCACCAACTATAAGAAACCCACCGATCCACATGTGATGGGTGAACAACGAAAGTTGTGTACCATAGTCAATAGCTAGGTATGGATAGGGAGGCATGGAATACATATGGTGAGCTACAACAATGGTTAAAGAACCTAACATAGCGAGGTTAAGAGATAATTGAGCATGCCACGATGTTGTTAGGATTTCATAGAGTCCCTTATGGCCCTGCCCGGTAAATGGACCTTTATGAGCCTCTAAAATGTCTTTAAGGCCATGACCAATGCCCCAGTTAGTTCTATACATATGACCTGCGATCAGGAAAAGAATAGCAATAGCTAAATGATGGTGTGCAATATCGGTTAGCCATAGACCACCTGTTATTGGGTCTAATCCTCCACGAAAAGTCAGAAATTCTGCGTATTTTGACCAATTCAAGGTGAAAAAGGGGGTTGCTCCCTCGGCAAAACTAGGATAAAGTTGAGCCAAAAGGTTCCGATTTAAGATAAATTCATGAGGAAGTGGTATTTCTTTAGGATCAACTCCAGCGTCGAGAAATTGGTTAATCGGTAAAGATACATGGATTTGGTGTCCCGCCCAAGAAAGAGACCCAAGTCCTAATAACCCCGCTAGGTGGTGATTTAACATGGATTCCACATCTTGGAACCAAGCCAATTTTGGGGCGGCTTTATGATAATGGAACCAACCGGCAAAAAGCATTAACGATGCAAAGACCAATGCCCCAATGGCGGTACAATAAAGTTGTAATTCATTAGTTATTCCAGATGCTCGCCAAATCTGAAAAAAACCGGAGGTTATTTGTATTCCTCGGAAACCCCCACCCACATCACCATTCAATATTTCTTGACCCACTATTGGCCAAACTACCTGAGCACTGGGTGCAATGTGAGTAGGATCACTTAGCCATGCTTCATAATTTGAAAAACGGGCGCCATGGAAGTACATCCCACTCAACCAAAGAAAGATAATGGAGAGTTGACCGAAATGAGCACTAAATACTTTTCGAGAGATCTCCTCCAAATCACTGGTATGACTATCGAAATCGTGAGCATCAGCATGTAGGTTCCAGATCCAAGTGGTAGTATCGGGGCCTTTAGCTATTGTTCTTGAGAAATGGCCGGGTCTGGCCCATTCCTCGAAAGAGGTTTTTATAGGATCCCTATCTACAACAATTTTAACTTCTGGTTCCGGCGAACGAATAATCATTAAGTCCTCCTCTTTCCGGACAACACATACAAAGAGACCCGCCAATCATCAAGTTTTTAGTGAACCTCCGAAAGATAGCTATTTTTTTTTTATGATTAATCCTTTTTTTCCTATCTCCCATCCATCTATTTAGTTATTCACTAGAGCAATTATGATATTGAAGTCAATCCGAGGCAAGTGTTCGGATCTATTATGACATAACGATTAGGTGCCCAAGGGGCCTATTTTCCTTGGAAAGTACTTTCCCGGCGAAACGAAAAAACAATTTTTTTTGCAACCTAAACCTAGATACTTATATCTGAATGTATAAGTACCCATATGAATCTACTTCTATGAAATATTCTATTCCTTTACTAGAAATCACAAGATCATTCATTAGGATTAATAAGATCCATTGCTATATCTTATCCATATTTAGTCATTCCACCGTATCTTGTATCTTTCTTTTACTAGCTTTATTAGTTTTATTCTATACCGTTTTATCCCTATGAGATACCATACAATGATTTTAGAAAGAAAGGATATAATGAAACTCTTGATTGGATCTTTTCATGGGAACACGATCTATTTTATTTGATTGATGGATCCAACAACTAATTTTAATGAATTAAAAAAGGGAGTGGTCTTATTCAAAACGCCTCGTGATCTTCAACCAATTTTGTGCTTCAATATAATTACCCGGACTAAGCGCTATAGCTTGTTTCCAATACTCAGCAGCTTGATCGGACCAAGCCTCTGCAATTTCAGAATCACCTTGTAGAATGGCCTGTTCTCCCCGGTCGGAATAGGTAGCTCCTTCCCTTCGAACCGTACTTGAGAGTTTCCTACCTCATACGGCTCGACAATCGATTCTTTTTGCTTGCGCCCCGTCTTAATCTACCTTATGTTAATTGAATTAGATTTGTCATATTGTCATAAAAGTATCCCATTTTTGTTGGGTTAGCCAGAAGAAGTTAATTACATAAGTTTAAAACTCTAATTTTTTGATCAATAAAAAGCTTTATCTTTTCTCCCACCTTCAGAGGAATGAAGTATGGATCGACCCTATATCCTATATATAATAGTGTTAAAATATAGTGTTAGAATTCTCTGAAAGGTAACTATCTCGATTGCATATATGCAATTTATATATGTATCACGGGATAAGTAAGTAAAGCAGTTCTTAACTCTATCGACCAAATAGTTTGCTAATTGATCTTTACGGTGCTTTCTCTATCAATTCAATCCTTTATCCATGGAGTATATAGGTTTTATCTATTTCTTCTTAATTTTGGTTCTCGTGAAGTCTCTTTACTTGCTACAGCTGATAAAAACCGTTGCTTTAGACGACGCATATGTAGAAAACCTATTTCATTCTAGTATTTACTAGTTAATTGGATCTTTTTTCCTTCTTTCTATAGTAGAGATAGTCGCACGTAATGACAGATCACGGCCATATTATTAAAAGCTTGTGGTAAGAATGGGTTTCGTTCCAGTGCCCGGAAATAATATTCCAAAGCCCTTGTATGCTCTCCGTTGCTTGTGTGTATAAGTCCTATGTTATAGAGTATATAACTTCGATCATAGGGATCAATTTCTGGTCGCGTAGCTTCATAATAATTTTGTAAAGCTTCCGCATAATTTCCTTCGGATTGAGCCAACATCCGTTACGGTCGTTCATTCTATTCAAAGAATCTCCGTTCCAGAACCGTACGTGAGATTTTCATTTCA
>NW_027429738.1:0-2324 GCF_044706935.1 Curcuma longa | reverse complement strand
GATGTGCAATGTAAACATCAAAAATGTATATATAGCCTACGCACATCACAAGGGTGCCTTGTGACAGAAAGTGAACCTTTAATCAGACTTTTCGAGGAGATTTTTAGACTACAATGAATCTTTATAAGATAGCTAACAGTTATCGATTGCTAGGAAGAGGTCCTTAATTAAGTACTCGATGACAGAAGGTAGGACACTAGTAGTATTGCTAGAGTACCCGGTGACAGCGGGAGAGCTATAGAATCAGGCTATCTGGGTGTCATCTCAGATTAGTAATTGTAACATTAGAGAATTCATGATTAAATTTTGATGAAACCAGACAAGGTCTAATTGGATATTTTGATTAGAATCTCTACAATTGTGTAATCATTGAGGAATGGTAAAGAGTCCATGATCAATTAACCATAATATCGAGGAATCTAAAGTTCTAGGATCGTTTTCCCAATCCTTTCACTTAGCTAATTTCTCTTCGATCGAGATCTAAGAGCTTGATTTCACTCTCACTTCCCCCATCACAATCTAAATTACGTGAACTTTCAACTCTTCTTGTGTTAGTTTAGTGATTGATTCCACGGTCCCTGTGGTTCGATATCTTTTTATTACTTGACGACGGCCGTATACTTATGGACCTATCATAAGACGATATAAACCATAAAAAAATATATGTGAATACTATTACTTATTTTGTTTATAATAAATCAAGACATCTATCATCAACCTGTCCTAACAGAAAAAATTTATACACCAGAGAAGCCAAATTAGTATCTTGTACTAACTTAGACTTGGTAGAAGTACAATCAAATATCTCAACAGCATCTTCGATATACTCAATTGTTTCTATCCAAGATCTAGAAGAAGTATCTTCTTCTATAGATTATACATTAATTAACTCTTTTTTAATATATGACATCCCAGAAAATTACCAACATACAAAACTTTAATCAGATCTAGATCAACTAACTGATCAATTAGACAATTTAGACCACAATTGGGATCTCATGTTTCCCCAATTTCCTCCCATCACTTTATTATACCTACAAGCAGGCTTAAGAGATTGTGGACACGATGGAATCTAAAAGTAGGAACTGATAATGTTCCCTGCTATTTATGTTACTATTATCCCTCTATTGACAAAAGAGCAACCTGCAAACTATGCAAAAAACAAATCTATAATTTATGTCTTCAACAAACATATCATATTACAATCCCAACTACACATACTATTAGAGGAAGTATAAGAAACACACTATTAGAAATAAGAGTTTCATTCTTAGAAACTAGACTTAATCAGATAGAAGTTGAACTAATAAATCTACAGAAAACAATTTAACTAAATACAAAAGGGAAAGGTATTATAATTCAATCACAAGAAGAACAGGATTCACCGGCATGGACATGGTCTTTATTAAAACCCCTAGCATCTACAATACTGGACGAATAGTTGAAATTAGAGTTAAAGCCCCCACGGGCGGGCACAGCTGGTCACGACATGGGAGCTTGCAGCTTGAGGTAGGCGGTTCGAAGGTCCACGGTAGCGCTTGCGATAACATCAATCACTGCCGTGCAAATTGCCCTTCACCACCATGTCGTGGCCAGCCCCGTATTCACCGTGGTTTACTCCCCCTCATACTGGTGGGGCCTGGGATGGGGGGCCGCTAGGTTGGCGGTTCCAACCTTTTGCAGCTAGAGTTAAATGTTTAGTCAACATACACGGACGTGAATTTACCTTACATGCCTTTTAGATAGTGGAGTTACTAATTCTACTACAGATGAACCTACTCGTCGATCTATACTTCCTCAAAACCCAATTAGAACTGCTACACAACCATTAGTCAGTACTCAATTTGATAGACAAAAACTCTCATGCTCCCAATTTGTCACCAATACACATTTAAGGTTTTATACTAATTGTGATACTCCATTATCTTTACCCAAACTCTAGATGAAGCCCTTAAATCATCCAAATATTCATCTTATCTTAGGCTTCAATTTTCTAGTTGCCTCTGATAGAGCATTATTACTTGCCAAAGATTATGCACTCTTTTTTTTTCCACTCCCATTATTTCCCCTATTGTCTCTAACTATTCTTTGCACGTACGAAAGTGTGGTGATACCCCTCCTTTTTCCTCCCCCATTCCTATCACAGAAACTGAAATAGACATTCTTAACAATAACCCGACCAACACTTGTCAATGCCCAATAAAAGGATCCTGTAGTCAAAATTGTTGGGACCAGTGCGTTCGCTAGAGGGGGTGAATAGTGATTTTTGATCTTTCCTGTGAAATTGTTAGTGGATGCAAAATAAAAATAAGAAAAGAAAAGCA
>NW_027429737.1:0-11327 GCF_044706935.1 Curcuma longa | reverse complement strand
TAACTAGGGTTTGCAACTATGGTTGAGTTTAAAACACAACTCTTCCTTCCTTATCATGGTTTGGCCGAAACTTAGATGTAGGCAAACCTAAAAAATTTAACCACATGAACTTTAATCCATCATAACTCAATACATGGAACCCTAGTTAGGTTTATAGCATAAATCAAACCCTAAAACTTCATGTTGGCCGAATCATTGAGGGTATAAAAACATGGGTTGAATCTAACCATATACTCTAAATCATGTTAAAACACATACTAGGGTTTAAGATTAGGTTTAGTTCATCACCTAGGGACCAAATCTTTGCTTGGCCGAAAACCCTAGAACATAAAATCTTTGGTTAGATCTAATCACATAGAGCCCTAGAGCATGATAAGAAAACATCATTTATTGTTTGCAAACATTAGTTAGGTTCAACACATAACCTAAAGCTTAAACCTATTCTTGGCCGAAACATGTAAGCAAACAAACATAAGTTAGGTTTAACCATATAACCTCTAAATCATCATACAAGTTCATCAACACATATAAGGCAATAACTAGGTTTTAAAAACATCACCTAAGTCCTATAACCAATCATGGCCGAAAACCCTAAAACATGAAATCCTTGGTTAGATCTAATCACATGGAACCTAGATCATGATAAGAAATCATCAAGTATTCTTTTGACCCTATAGATAGGTTTAAAAACCCTTTTTGTCTAGGTTTGGCCGAATACTTCATAGCATGAAATCCTAGGTTTTTAACCACATGGAAACTTGAATCATCATAAGGCATCATTATATAGAAATTTCTATCATTAGTTGAGGTTAAAACATTCTTTAAGCCCTAGATCATGCTTGGCCGAAACCTATCAACAAAGTTTCTTCATGATTCTTTTAACACATCACATAATAAAGCATAAACTTCCATAAACAAGCAATTGAACTATTATGTTGCAAGTGAGGGGAGACTTACCCTTGGTTCTTGAGTCCTTAGAATTATACCCTAAACAAAGAAGATGAAGCCCTTCACTTGTGATCTCCTTGGTTCTTCTCCTTGCTTCCCTAAAGCCTCCAAGCCCTTGCCCTAGATCCCTTGCCTTGAGAGCTTGGTGAAGGAAGAAACCTCCAAGACCTCTCGGACAAGGAAGCAAATGGAAGAAAGATGGAGAGATTTCGGTGAAAATGGGCAAGAGAAGGGAATTTTCGGTGAGGAGAGGTTTAAAAGGAGAGTGGGGAAGGGAGTTTCAATTAAACTTTGCAACTCCTTCCTTAAATTCCCATAAATCCATGTAGTAAAGGCAAGAGGTGTCTCTTCACTTGTTCATGTGCCCCTTCATGTACCTTTAACCTTAAGTAGCATTTCCCCTATCATTTTCATAACGAAAATTTGCTAGACCTTGTGGTTACCTCATGCTTCTCCTAGGCTTGCCATTTCGTTGAGGTCCAAGGTTCAATCCTTGCCACCTCCATTCTTTTCTTTTTATTTTAGGCAAAGCCCACATGAGATAAGCCCATTATGAAAACATTAAACCTATAGAGCCCATTAGGATAAATCCTACTAATGTTCCATTAAGGGTAGGAGTCTATTTATTATTAAGGCTCATTTAGTATTTCTACTAAATTTTTCTCACGACTAGGCTATCATTCATTAATATCAAGGAATTATTGAAGGAAAATTACGGGTGTTACATAATAACAAGCACATATACTTAGTATGTATTTCTTTAATTCATCAAGGGTGAGATTTATTCGTTAAATCAATAGGTTCGATGAGTTGGGAGATAATGTTATGTATATGGTGTGTTGTTGATTATAGAAGAAAACTGTGTCCTAATATTTAAACTGATGATGTCCCGTTGAGGAGCTCATAAGGATTATCATGTAAACCCTACAGGTGAACTTAGTCCGCATGATAATAAAGTTGAGTGGAACTACTCTTTGATTCAGAAGTTAATTATTTGTGTTCTCAATAATTCAATTAATTAACGGACAAACGATATCTTAAATACAGGGAGATAAATGCACTCATGATAAGAAGGAGCTCATATTATAATATAGGATTGGTGCGGTAGTTCAATAATAACCCTTTAGTGGTATGGGTTATTATTGATAGACTTGTGTTGGGTGTTCAGGGAGAACACAGGAAACCCAAGTCCATCAGGAGGCCAAAACTAATTTCTCCTCTAGGTCCCTATTATAGCCTCTGAATTAAGCCTCGTATCCACCCATGAGATTCTGTTAAAATTATGTTAGAATTCTATTAAGAATTCTGTTAAAAATTTAGTTGGAATTCGGTTAGAATTCTGTTAGAATTCTGTTAAGAATTCTATTAAGAATTCAGTTAATAGAATTTGGATTAATTCTAAATAGAATTATGTTAATTTTATTATCCAACAAAATTATATAAATTTTGTTATGCAATAAAATTTTATTAAGTTTTGTTATCCAACAAAATTTAGTAAAGAAATTTTGTTATCCAACAAAATTATATAAATTTTGTTATACAACAAAATTATATTAATTTAGTTTTTTTTTTCTAAAAATTCTATGATGGAAAAACTATAAAGGGGGAGGATAGGAAGAGGGAAAATAACACAATTCTCTTCTCCTTGAATTGCTAGGGTCGGCGACAACACATAGGATCTCCTTTTGTTTTGCTAGGGCCAGCGCCCCTTTCCCTCTTCCTTCCTCCTTTGTTCGCCCAAGCCTTCCCTTCCTTTCCTTGCTAGGGCCGGCACTTCCCTCCTTGCTGGGCCGGCGGCCAAGAGAGGAAAAAGAAGAAGAGAAAGAAGGAGAAGAAAAGGAAGAAGAAGAAGCCTTGCTTCCCTATTCTTTCCATCGGATTAGAAGAGAGAAAAAGAAGGAATTTGGGTGGAGTTATCTTGGAAGATCATTGCCCACACAACATCCAAAAAGAGAAGAGGAATACAACAGAAGATCAAAAGGTCTTCGCGTAAAGAACATCACTTACACAATTTCAAGAAGAAAGGTACAATTTATTTATTCCACTGCATACATTAATTTCTTCTTATAGATCCTGAATACCAACACAAGAGTCTAAGATCATATGCTTCGATCAAGGTGTGACTTGATTAATCAAGCACATGTATGATAAAAAACGTTGGTTGCTTGGAAAGATTCTATCTCCAAAAAATTTTTGTCTTGCAAGAATTGAAAGGAACAGGATTCAAGTTGTAATACCCTAGGGGAAGTTTCAAGAACTGACTCTAAGACATTTATTTTTGCATGTTATTTCATTAACATTTGTGCAGGGTTGAAAAACTGAAAAACGCGGACTCCGAGCAAAACTGGCTAAGTTTTATTGTTGGAGTCGACTCGACTGAAGGCTCGAGTCGACTCAGCTTAGTTAGCCAGTATTCGGAAATTAGCGCGATCAGTTTTCCACCAGATAGGACTTGAGTCGACTCAAGGGGACCAAGGAGTCGACTCAAAGGGACTCAGGAGTCGACTCAGAGTCAAAATCTTCCAGAAGACTCCACATCAGATTGAAGTTGACTTGAAAAGCGACTCGAGTCAACTCAGATAGCAGATAACGAGCGGGAAAGTAAAAGCTATCGAGAAGAGGCCATGTAGGACTCGAGTCGACTCGAGATCCCATTAGAGTCGACTCGAGTGCAATATAAAAGAACATCTTGAGCAGCTGTTGAAAACAAGATTTTCCAACGATTCCTCCGTGCTATTTTTGAGACATCGATGCCTTGTTTGTCCCTGTGCATCCCAAGAGCCGTCGCTACGCCGAGTTCGCTAGAAATTGAAGATCTAGTATGATCCGACATTGATTTTGGTAACGAAAATTTAATTTGTAATTTACTTTAATTGTTGCCAAATTTGAAAGTGTTTTTGTAATCGCTAACTTGAATCTGTAAGGAGCAAGTTGATTTAGTAGATTGCTCGCAGTAAACGGTCAAGGACCGTGGGCCTTGGAATAGCAGCCTTGGGCTGTGAACCAAGTAAAAGAAAAGTGTGCCTTTGTCTTTTTCTTTTCTATTTAAGTTTTCGCTTCTGTGTTTTTGCTTTCGCCTACTAATCAAAAATCGGAAAAAGCGTAAACACGCTATTCACCCCCCCCCCCTCTAGCATGTTTTCTCGATCCTACAGAATCTAACATTTTCCTTGTGTTTTTGTAAGAGGCCTAAAGGGTCATGACATTGGATCAAGTTCAAATGAAGTGAAGCTAGCCCAACCCAAATTCGGATTCATCCCATCTCATCCTATTTCAGATTTGGGTATGGGCTCACAAAGGATCCAAACCCGCCAAGGAAGCTAGAGGAGGAAGCAAGAGGGGTTCATTAGAGGATTCTACCCTTTGGAGAAACCCTAGCCGCCACCCATCCTCTCCATCTTCTCACCGCCACCTTCATTCTTCACCACGCCCTTCATCCACCACTACCATCGGAACGAAGGCAAGGGGATTTCCTCTTCAATCCAACCACCTTCCATTAATCGAGGAGTCAAGGGATACCTTCTCCATCATGCCATCTCATCCACCCACATCTACGTGGAGTGCCGAAGTTGGGGATTCCTTCCTTCGCCACGCCATTCGTGGAGTTTGCTTTGCTTCGCACCCACCTTTGGCTAGAGACATAAGGAGAATCATTAAATTTGCTTTCGTGGAATTGTGCACTTTACATGTTTGTTAAAATTCCTCTTACATTTTGGATGTTAATGTTTCTTAGTTTTCTCTTGTTGTTGTTCATGCACTAGTTTAATTTATTGATGCACGTTGTTCTTAATGCTTTCATTTCATTTTAGCAATTATGTTTATTCAGTTTAGTGTTCTTTCCATTATTTAGATGAATTAGGACTCAACACAATCCCCCCCCCTTGTCTAATCCAAAAGAAATATAAAAATCAACTTCAATAACTACTAGAATTATCATTCACCGGATTCAATCGTTGGGAGACGATTCAGATTGTCCTATACTACCTTAGTTAGGGGGATTTGGTATAAATTAAGTTGGTGTGTTTATTTACACAACAATCTAAGCTTCACATCACCTACTAGATCTTGGTTGATCGGATACTAGGCATGAGAGATGAAAGTCTTTATAGGTCATAAATGATCGAATGTTAGGCACGAGATGTAAAGTCTTGGAAGATCAAGGTTGATCAGATGTTAGACATGAGATCAGATGTCTAAATAGGTCAAGAAAAACTAAATGTTTGGTATTGGTGAAGTCTCTATAAATCAAGGTTGATCAGAAGTTAGGCGAATTATGTCCAAGAAGGTTGAGGTCAATCAGATTCTAGGCAAAGTGAGGTGTTAACCTCAGTAAGGCTAAAATAGAGGTATCAATAGACTGCTATGAGAATAGCAATCAATTGATGAGTCTAAAATTTGAGTTTGGGATTTGAGAGAGTTTAAGGGGATTTGCGATATGATCAATCGATAACTAGGTATAAGCAATCGATTGATGACACTATTGGAGCAAACAAAAAGTTTCAAAGTTAATATAAGAACTCAACTAAACATCATAAAATGATTAATGTTTACTATTAGTCGATTGATGTTGAGCTAGATTGAGTCGTTGGGCTGATAGAAGAGAGCAACAGTCAAGTTAACAATGGAACAATTGACTGATAGTGATAATTAGTCCACTGTTAGGCGAAAAGTGGGAAGGATTTGTAGATGATTTTTTATGTCAATTCTTAGAGATTTTGAGAGAAAGTGTTACTGCATTCTAGGCCTTCAGGATGTATTTTAAAACAACCACATGCGATTAAAGCCAAACTATTTTGTGTAAACTTGTTTATTTTGATTACATTCAATATCATGTGTATATTTATCTTTGACTTATATTATTTTATAGGAACAAGATTGTAAGAGATTTCTTTGTCTTCAGAAGGTATCCGAGAAGGAAAAAGAATAGTGGGCTACCACTAGGATGCTAGGTCATAGAGCAGGAATTAGGGGTTTCGAACTAAATAAAAATTGATTTATTGTGCTTGTATTGTTCCATTTTTGTTTTGTTTATTTTTCATTGCACATTAACTTTTTTTTGTAGACGATCACTAGATCGATCAAAATGAAAAAATTGATAATCATTATTAACCCTCTTTAGTGATATCACTAGTGCCAACATGATCCACATTAGATCTAGATTAGGTAGTAAAACATCCTAATTGATTAGAGTCGAGGTTGACTAGAACCTTACCATGTCAGCACATCATGACAGCAAGGCACTTCGTGGATGAATCCAATTAAAGAAGTCAAAGCAATGAAGTTGACCGAAAAGTGCTTTTGGTTGATTGAACCTTGACACGTCAACAACTTCGTGATGGCAAGGCACTTTGTGGAGAAAGATTATAAATGGACCAAAGGCTCAAGGCAAAAGTACAGAGGACACAACTACAACACACTAAAGTTTTATTCAAGCTTTGAGTGTTTTATTCCTTGTACTACTTGTTATTGTAAAATATTTCTCTACCTTAGACACTTTACTAAAAAGAAGAAAGATAGTATGAACTCTGCGTGTAGAGGCCATGGAGGTAGAAATTTTAAGGATTTGTGAGCCATGTAAAATTGATATGTCCTTTGGTTGGTATGTGCTTGTTTATTTATTTATCTTTCACTAACTTGTGTGTTTGTGCTTGCAAAATTCACAATAAGAGAAAGTTGTGTTTTAAATTTGCAGACTCGTTATTTACTCCTCCCATTTAGCGAAACTACCTAAGGGACCTCAAACACCATGTCAATTTCTATATATATGTTTAAGATCACACATGGATTTAGGGTGGGATTTACCTTAGAATTACATGATCTTATAGATTAGGATAACCTTTCATATTTCATAAAAATTTAAAGTTGACTTTATTGTATATTTTGCTACATAGATGAGCATAAGATGTTAAACATTATTTTTTTTCGTATGCTTGTCATTATGCATCAATATGAACTATGATATAAATATAGAAATCATTGAGATGATCAATCTTGTAAAAAATTTATGCTCAATTAATGTGCATTAAGGGTCAACATTTCATCACTCAAATATTTTTGGATATTAACTTCATATTTATCTAAGAAATTAATTTATAATGGTTTACTTATAAAATAGTTATCAATGTCTCTATTCAACCCACTAGTTATGAACATCAATTTTCTACAAGTGAAGAATTCCTATAAAGTATAGTTTGCATTTTAAACCACATAAAAAATTCAAATATAAAAGGCAAAGAATATAGGAAAGCGTAAGGAATTAACTTCAATTGACTAAATACATGGAAAACTTATGTATAGTTAGTACTGGTAATTAGGATCATACATACTAATTCAACAATCAATTTTTTAAATGATGGGCAACAAATTTTCTATCATTTAGAATTCTATTATATGAATGAAATATATAAGGAAAAAACTCATAAAATTATAAGGGGAAATTCAGTATTTTTATATATCATTTGTGTTTATCTCCCTGGTTATCTTCTGCCCAAATAATGAAGATAGTAGAAATACAAATACAAGAACATTTTTCATCTGGCAAATTTGAAACGCTTTTATTAGTTCATGCACTAATGAAAGAGAAGATCACAAGTCAGACAAATAGATTGAGTCCAATTTGTTATTGAGAAAACAGAGAACAAGATTCCTTTCTCTCGAACAACATGATCTAAGCCATTCTATAACGAATAAAATCTTTCGAGAAGAAGCAGAGTTTTAACACATATTCCCCAACTTCGTTAATCATATTGTTGTTCCTTCTTCTTTGCAAAGAACCCAGCAATCAAGGGCAACAGCTGCTGCTTCTTCTTGTTCTTCTTCTTCGTCACCGAGCTTTGCCTCTCCAGCGGCACTTGCTCCTTTTGAACCACCGGCGGATCCGAAAATGTAACGCACCTCTTCTTCTGAAACTCCACCGAGTGATTGTTGACGTTCTCCACCTCAATGTCTTTGATCCTCTTCTCATGATCCTCTTCAGCTTTAAGTTGCGCAAGCTCTAACTTTGTGTTCTCGAGTTCTGCGTGAAGCGTGGAGAGGTAACACTTCAATTGGGAACGTTCTTCATTAGCTTTCTCTAACTTATGCTTTGCCTCTTTTAATTCCACTATTACGGAGCTCAGATTCGTGCGTTCGTACTGGTCATTCTTGCTTGTTGTGGAGTGAAACTGATGGTAATTTCGTTGATCATGCATACACACACGCATTAATAATTAAACACACTATAAAGAAGAGATCAAAATACGAAAGTAAGGAATGAAAGAAAACCTGATTAAGGCGATTTGCATAGATCTCACCGACCAAAACTTTTTCTCCAAAGAGCATGATGGCTTCCTTCACCGACGCAAATGGGGCACTCGTATCGATCTCCGCCATAGCTCCAACACCTCTTTGATGGTCACCTCCATTGGTCCCCATAATGCTGCGAATTAAGTTGCCACAATCGATGTCGTTATGGGAGATTTAATTTATATAAGTAGAGTAGGAAGATGTTGTGGGAGAAGACAAGTATGGTGTAGTGGAAGATTTGGTTAAGGATGAGGTCGATTACTTCGCGTCCACTTCACTGTTATTCTCTCACATGGAATGGTTATGGTGGGGAGAGAAAGAGATGGATCAACTGTGCCTGTGTGTGCCAATTAATTTGGTGAAAGAATTAAAGACAAAGGATTTCATTTCTAGTATACAATTATTTCAAATAAAAACAGTACTGAGGATTAATGTAGTTATACCGATTTGTTTGGCTGAACTAAACAGTCGTGGTTAGTCCATAAAAGAGGTAATCGGTATGAGTGAGATCTCCTTCAAGGGAGAGAGTATAGTTGTTTGCTTTACTAATAACTGACTCAGATTTGAAGGACCTTGAATCAAAAGATAGAGGAATGAATTTGTTTAATGACACTAATGGGATGTTTAACCTTGTTGCTCCCTTCTCAAATGAAAAATAACCTAATATTTAATGTGACGTGGGGGACAACATAGTGTTGAATGTTCAGAGATGAAGGGGGTGTTGCCTCTTCACCTTCTGAAACGGAAGCATCACCTGCGGTTGATGAAACAAAGGGGCAAAGTTATCCCTTCATCTTCCTGACTTCATATATATATAACGTCCAAGATCCATGAGAAAGAGAAGGAGAAAAAGGCATCTTTTGAGGGGTTTTAGTTTGTGGAAAAACCTGAGAAGTTTTCCATTCGTGATCGCTCCTTCGACACAAGCAGTCGCCGTCGGAATCACGCTAAAATAGGTAAAATTCTACATTGGTATCAGAGCACTGTGTTAGAATTTTACCTGTTCCATCTTATTTCTATTGGGAAAATCGCTGCTTAAAAACAGTGATTTCTCTCGTCTCTGTGCCGACGCACACGACGTCTCTATCTCGGCCAGCGACATGTTCTCCTTGTTCCGGCAAGGCTGGCGTCGGTGGTGAGCGAGGCCCTGACGCCATCTTTACACGGTTGAACCTCGATCCGTTTGAGGCTCTGATGCAGGAGGCTTTTGTCTTCGGAACAGCCGGCGAGATTGACATCGGTGAGGCTAGCGTCGATGAGGATGGTGCCGACGAGGCCAGCGCTGGCGAAATTGAGAACGAACAGAAAGAGTTTAGCGGAAGAGAGAAAAAAAATAGGCAACCTGCTTTTAGGGCATGAGAGAGAAAAAAAGGGTTTTTTTGAAAAAAATAAATAAATCACGTGATAAACACGTGATTTAGATTATGGGCCATTGGATTCTGATTAAGGGTCATTGGATTTTGATTTTGGGTAATCTGATTGATTAGGTTATTTTATTAAAAAAAAATGTCGGATGTGGTTGGTGCTGAGATTCAAACCCATGATTGCTAAAGTCACAACAAGAACCGCTAGCCACTAAATTGCTAAGATCATATGTAAATAAATATGTTTTATTTACATTATGATCAATTTGAATTGGACTATTCTATAAGAATTATTTGAACTTTCTAATTAGATTAGTTCTAATAAAGACATGGGAATTAATCTATCTGTTGACTGAAACTCTTTGAATAAAGGAAATTTATTTTTCTTTATTGCTTAAAATATCTTGCTTAGATGTGAATTGAATTTAACTGATTTTGTACTGATTTATCAGTTTTATACTGACATTATTATTTTCAATTTAAGATGCCAAGGATCATTACCACCTTATTTCGTCGCGAAGTGCGACAAAACCAACTAAGGGAGGAGATTCAGTATATTGAGTATACTATGCTCTTGGAGTTCGAGGACATATTGGAAGACTCGATCGACTATTCTGGAAACTAGAACAAACAGAGTTTCCCATCCTTGATAATTACAGGATCTAGGCTTTGATACGTTCATTGTAAGAAAGTCCAAAGGTGATAGCACAGCAAATATGGGGGCTCTCCGAAAGGAGAATCTCATATGCACAATTGAGTATAGAAGTGCTTCACCTTGAGTTCCCAGAAGAAGATTCTAAAGAAGATCTACAGGAAGAACCTGAGGAGGATCATTTTGTGCATTCTGTACAAAATTTTGTAATTGGTCCACCTCAGAGTATTCTAGCAGAAAGTGCACTAGTTGAGCCTAAACAGATTGGACACATATTGATTACTACTATACTAGTGTCTATCCTAGTGGGAGTGGTGTTAACTTGTCTCATGTTTTAGAGTTCAGTTGTTATAACTGTCATGACGAAAGGGCAGTATTAAGCTTATATAATAATGTAATAAATGTTGGTGCAATCAACCTCAAATCAATGTTGACCAAGTTGGCCAAGCTCGATTTGACTCGAGTTAGATTTTAATGTTTGATCAATATGTTGATAAGATGTCAAGTAAGTATAGGTTGACTGAATACTTGATGGTGAGAAGTCCAAGTGGGTCCTGGAGGACCAGACACTTGGCACGAGATGGCAAGTCTAATATGGAAGTTGGCAAGAAGAAAGTCCAAGTGGGTCAAGATTGACCGAACACTTGGTGAGCGAAAGTCCTTACAAGGTAAGGCAAATGGAGGAAAGTCCTTGCGGGTGAGAAGATCGGACGTAAGGCAAAAGAAAAGTCCGAGAGGGTCGAAGAGGTGAGCTCTTGGCATGGGAAAGTCCATACAAGGGTAAGCAAATGGAGGAAAGTCCTTGTAGGTGAGAAGACCGGACGTAAGGCAAAAGGAAAGTCCAAGAGGGTCGAGGAGTGAGTTCTTGGCATGGAAAAGTCCTTACAAGGGTAAGGCAAATGGAAGAAAGTCCTTGCGGGTAAGAAGACCGTACGTGAGGCAAAAGAAAAGTCCAAGAGGCGAGCTTTTGACATGAGAAAGTCCTTACTGGGTAAGGCAAATGAAGATCAAGAAGGTCGACGATCAAACTCTTGATCAAGCGAGGAAGTCCAAGAGGCGAGCTCTTGGCATGAGAAAGT